>NC_046156.1:123626819-123849319 GCF_011064425.1 Rattus rattus | reverse complement strand
TTTTGTCCAATTGTGATGTCATATCATATCATATTATTATTCTCTAATCTGTTTGTTTTCTAATGAGAGACAAAAAGAGAGTGGATCCAAGTGCGAGGAGAGACAGGAGTAGTTTGGAGGATAATATCTAAGGGAAACTGTAGCCAGGATATATTATATGAGAAAAAAAAATCTGTTTTCATGAAAGTAAAATGAAGGAGGAGGAGGAAGGTAGGATGGGATAGGCCCAGGTGCAGAGTTTAGTTAAACAACGGTAAATAGCACATTTCCCCTAAGCAAAAAGTCAGGAGTAGGATAAATCCCAACTGTGAATGACCCTCAGCTAAGAATCTGATTTGTTATATAGAAAACCACTGAATTCCCCCACCCCATGCTAACACCATCACACTAGGATTGGGTATAAAGCATACCATCTCTGAGACTCTGAGACTCTTTCCCTCTGATGATAAATTAGAATTTGCATCTTCTGCTACAATTGAGTATTTTCAAGTCGTCATCTAATGTTCTCTGAGATTCTGGAAAGTGGGAGGTCAGAGATCAAGGCAGCAGTAGTCAGTATCTACTGACGGTCTACTCTTTGGATCCTCATGGAAGGCTGTGTGAGACTCCTTCAGAATGACATGAATTACATTTAGGAATGCTGTACCCAGATTGCCTTACCACATACCTCTAAGTCCCAGTAACCTCAGAGGTTCTTATTTCCACACAGGAATTCGATACATGTACACATTCAGAGTGCAACTGCTCAAATTTACAAAACGTATGTGCAGGAAGCTATAGTTCATTGAAACAAACTCAGACACATGGTGACTGACACCTGTTACTGTATTTAGTCCTATGGGTATGGCTAACCAAGAACTCCAGCTAATGTATTCTGAGTGTTGCTGATGTGTAACAGACACACACACACACACACACACACACACACACACACACATACACTCACACACACATATACACACACACATACAGAGAGAGAGAGAGAGAGAGAGAGAGAGAGAGAGAACTATACACCAGGAGTTTATCTGTATCATCACTTTTTCTCGCTCCATTCTGATAAACTGAACTATTTATAGATAAAGAATTAGATCAAACCCCATAATCTGCATATAAGATAACCATGTAGTAAAGTTATTAACAATTTTTAGTCTGAAATGAGTCAACAAATACTATATATATATATACATACACACATATATATACACAGACACACACACACACATATATATATATATAGTATTTGTATACTAGTATAGTATATATATATAGTTTCCCAGAGTATCTCCCCCTCAAACCCCAAGTGTCATGATACATATTCACAAATGAGGAATGCTAATCTAACATATTACATTTTCAGTTACCCACAATTAAGAATCTCTTATGCTCAGCATTTCTACATTGAATATGTACTTTGCTGGGAAATGATGGAATAGAAACATATTAGCTAAAATTCATTGGTCCAAGCCATAGTTTACTGGGGAATCTGTCGTGTGCTAATTATGAATTTATTATTTTTATTTCAAAGTTTATATGGTGGTTGTTACACAACGAACTATGAAGTCAGCTAGGCAGCATAGGAAAAATTGATTGGTCTTGATATTAGGCTTTTAAAAGTGACATTACATATACCAAATATTTCATAAGTAGAATAAGAAAATGGCATAAAATAGAAATTAACATATATAAAGGCAGCTTCTTCTCACAGAGAAAGGAGATAACGGATCTGCCATGGATGGAGACCATTGTGCAAACATTTCACTATTTGGTGTTTATGTCTATGTGAGAAAGTGTGTGCATATGTTCTCATGTGTGTGTGTGTGTGTGTGTGTGTGTGTGTGTTTGTGTATCTGTGTGTGTATGTGTGTGTACATTCATGGTCATGTGAGTGTGTGGTTGCATATTCCTGTGCATGTGTGTATGATCTCTTTCTGTTCTAACTAAAGACACAAAAACTAGAGATTCTCATATTGCTGTTCATAGAAATTTCTCATCACTCCACGGTCCTTAAAGAACCTTTCTTGTTTATTCCCTTTTAGCTCCAGAGCCAACTTCAGGTCTCATCCACACTCTGGAGGCATCCTTTCTCTTTGTGGATTAAATATAGTCATTTATGAAAGATATGTTCATGTGTAATGTATATTGATTTTTATAAATTGTTTTCTGATATTATTAGATAGATATAAAATGGACCATACAGAGATGACACAAATTCTATCAGAGGGACAAATGAAGTGCATTGAGACCACACAGCTCTTCTATGGTGTGCCCAGAACCGAGACCTCAATCACTTAAAACCGTCAGCCGTCTCTCCCTTAGTCCAAAGTCTGAGGAAAACATGTAGAAAAACAGAGGTTTCTCAGTGTATTTCTGATACTTGAGTGGTCAAAAGCTCCTGAAGGGATCTGAATACTCAACACTGAATGAAAACTTGAGAAATTCTTGATCCAAAGCCCCCACAATGGGATGAGGAGGCAGAGGGGAAATATTCCTTAAATTCAACTTTCAAGGACTAAATTTAGCGCCCACCACACTGAGGTGCTTAATATGGCAAGGGTAATGAATTTGATAATGATGGAGAAATGCCATCAATCTGACAAACTAAACAACTTTTTAACCTGACATAGACCTGTTCAACACATCAGCTGTCATCTGAAATGAATTCTGTTTCTAATTTCTCTTCATAAATAATGCAGCTAATTGAAAGGTAGTTACAATGAAGTCTTTAAGCTCCTTCTCCAACATGAAGGCAATCTTTCTGCATTGCTTAGAAGCTACTACCCCTCACAGGAAGTAAAACCCAGACATCCGAGATCAAAAAGCTGAGAGAAACACAAGAGAGCCCTTTGTACAAATACCAGCACCCCCAATGGTTTTCTCATTTTCAACTTTTCAAAGATTTAGCATTATCTTAAAATATAGAACTTATAAAGAGCTCATGTAAGGATGCTCAAAACTCAGAGACTGACTAAAGATGCTACTTTTTAAGGTTCTTAGTTGTACATATATATGCTCTCTGACGCCCAATGTCTGCATATTCATAATTAATTAAAATGTAAGAGTAACATTTAAATACTTCTGATTGAAGTGTAACAATGTGCTATCTACACAGAACTTTACAGTAGAAAGCTGTGACTCTTTTCCAATGGGAATAAAGAGGAGCTAAGAAAGGAAGATGTTTACTGACTGTGCTGTGTAAGTGGTATGGAGGGATGATTGTTCTGAAGACTGGAAGAAGTAAGAACCTACTTTTCTGAGGTGTTTCAGTATGGACACCAGCGATTGCTTTTGTTACAAGTCGAAATATTAATGGCTTACATGCTGAAGGTTCAAAGGAGAGAAAGATCTACGGAAGGATTTAACTTTTCAGCGACTTTATTTCAACTCTCTGAGAAGACCAGTTTCAGCAAATATCCAGAGGAGGAAGGGCACATTAATAAATGAATATCTGAGCTGAACATCTTTCCAAGGCTGGTATTAAAAATGGAAGTTCAAGACAGACTTTTAAACAGCATGCCAACTTATATCCAAAGTTTACAAGTACTAAAAATGTGAATTATATAGCCAAATACTAAATAAAAGTCTAAGCAATTTTCATTAGTATCTGGTCCCTATCCATTAAAAGACAGTCACTGGAAATAGATCCTCTCATCCCATGTTATCATTTAGGTTCCATTATGTATCTGTTGATAAAAAGATAGGAGCCAACAAAAACCTACAAAGAGATGCTATGTTTTATAATAGAGAATATTGTCCAAGTTCCAAAGGTTGTAGCTCCTGAACAAGTTCATATCTTTCCCTATAACAAGTAAATCCTCTGGTTGAAGCTCTAATATCATTTACTCTTTGGTGTTAAATGTTGAAATAACTCTGGAGAGTGGGAAATGCAGTGATCTAAATAGCTCACAGTAACTTACTTTTCATGAAAGTAGGAACCATGCATGTAGACTAAAGGAGATACAATGAAGGAGGAAAGAAAAGAAATAAGGAAGGAAGGAAAGAACAAAGGAAGGTGCTGGCAATGTAACGTCAGAACTCTGCTCACCAGGACAGCGCAGCAAGGAGCAGAGACATCAACCTGCCAAGAAGCCACGGGAGGGTCAGGGAAAAAAGTGGTCAACGGTATCGAAGGCCAAGAAGACAATGTAAAAGACGTGGCGTGGATAGGACAGGACACTATCGCTGCCTTCTGTCTGACCTGAGAGTCCAGCTGCTTGTATATGAACATAAGAATATTAATTATACACATATAACAAAACATGTGTTATGATTTACTCTTAAATACACGAGGAACACGACATTTGGGAGAGTGCCTTAGGCTGGAATCACAGGGAAAGTTTAACAGTTGGATGACATTTAATGTGAGACACACTACGTGGAGTTTGCGGACACCGCTGGGTATGGCTATATCCTGGTCCAGAGGAAAGTCCTTAGAGCTATCAGGAACCGCGCGCGCGCGCGCGCGCGCGCGCGCGCGTGTGTGTATGTGTGTGTGTGTGTAAGTTTATATATGTGTATGGAAGTTGATGTTCATTCATGTACATGTGTTTGTGAAGGCCAAAGAAAATCCTCTCGCATTATCCTTAGGAAGTCTGTCTATCTCCTTTTTTCCCCCTCCATCTTTATTAACAGGTATTTCTTATTTACATTTAGATTATTATTCCCTTTCCCGGTTTCCGGGCCAACATCCCTCTAACCCCTCCCCCTCCCCTTCTATATGGTTGTTCCCTCCCCATCCTCCCCCCCCAACAATCACATTCATTGGGCGTTCACTCTTGGCAGGACCAAGGGCTTCCCCTTCCACTGGTGCTCTTACTAGGATATTCATTGCTACCTATGAGGTCAGAGTCCAGGCTCAGTCCATGTATAGTCTTTAGGTAGTGGCTTAGTCCCTGGAAGCTCTGGTTGCTTGGCATTGTTGTACATATGGGGTCTCGAGCCCCTTCAAGCTCTTCCAGTTCTTTCTCTGATTCCTGAATAGGAATTCTCAGTTCAGTGGTTTGCTGCTGGCATTCGCCTCTGTATTTGCTGTATTCTGGCTGTGTCTCTCAGGAGCGATCTACACTTCTGCACTTCTTTGCTTCATCCATCTTGTCTAATTGGGTGGCTGTATATGTATGGGCCACATGTGGGGCAGGCTCTGAATGGGCATTCCTTCAGCCTCTGTTCTAAACTTTGCCTCCTTATTCCCTCCAGGTATTCTTGTTCCCCTTTTAAAGAAGGAGTGAAGCATTCGCATTTTGGTCATCCTTCTTGAGTTTCCTGTGTTCTGTGCATCTAGGGTAATTCGAGCATTTGGGCTAATATCCACTTATCAATGAGTGCATACCATGTGTGTTTTTCTGGGATTGGGTTACCTCACTCAGGATGATATTTTCCAGTTCCATCCATTTGCCTATGAATTTCATAAAGTCATTGTTTTTGATAGCTGAGAAGTATTCCATTGTGTAGATGTACCACATTTTCTGTATCCATTCCTCTGTTGAAGGGCATCTGGGTTCTTTCCAGTTTCTGGCTATTATAAATAAGCCTGCGATGAACATAGTGGAGCATGTGTCTTTGTTATATGTTGGGGCATCTTTTGGGTATATGCCCAGGAGAGGTATAGCTGGGTCCTCAGGTAGTTCAATGTCCAATTTTCTGAGGAACCTCCAGACTGATTTCCAGAATGGTTGTACCAGTCTGCAATCCCACCAACAATGGAGGAGTGTTCCTCTTTCTCCACATCCTCACCAGCATTTGCTGTCACCCGAGTTTTTGATCTTAACCATTCTGACTGGTGTGAGGTGGAATCTCAGGATTGTTTTGATTTGCATTTCCCTTATGACTAAAGATGTTGAACATTTCTTTAGGTGCTTCTCAGCCATTCGGCACTCCTCAGCTGTGAATTCTTTGTTTAGCTCTGAACCCCATTTTTAATAGGGTTATTTGTCTCCCTGCAGTCTAACTTTGTGAGTTATATTTTGGATGTAAGCCCTCTATCAGTTGAAGGATTGGTAAAGATATTTTCCCAATCAGGGTCTCTCATTGGCCTGAAGTCACTAACTAGATCCACCCCAGTGAGCCCGAGGGATGATCCTGTCATCTCACCAGCCAGATGTGAACTGCAAGCATACGTCACTATGCCACAGTTTGAAATGTGTCCTGGGCTTTGACTCCAGTCTCATCATTGTGAGGTAAGCATTTCAGTGACTGAGCTACCTCCTTGTCCTGGAATCTTATTCCATAGAAGATCAAAGGAAGGAGCAATCACCGACCATCTGTGCCTCATGGAGATAAAAGTTAAGTATATAAGAGAGCACCATGACACAACGTCACATAGATACTTCTAAAGAAATGTCATCAACCGAAGAAATATATCTAGGATATTTTGAGGTGTCATAAACCAACACATAGAAGAATATGAGGAAATTAAGACTGCTCAGTTTTTGACCCATAACTGCTCACTGAAGCTGCATATTGGATTTTGTGAGCAATCCAAACAGGCCTTTAAGGGAGCTAAGTCTCTGATACATGCCACTTTCCGTTACCTTTGCCAGCTGTCATAGACTCCCTTCATGCCTCTCTGTGTGACCTGGTGATTCTGACAGAGGCTGCTGTGCAGTGTCAGCCTGTATGTATATACGATGATAAAGGCACAGATGAGGTTCTTTTCTGGAAAGAAGCTTCTGCAGCTCCATGCGGGGTCAGCATCCTTACAGCAGCACAGATGTTTTAAAGCAGATGTGTGGTGGGCAGAATATACACAAAGCAAAGGAAGGAAGTTCAAATAGACTGAAATTGTCCAGTTCCAATGGCACATTACTGTCCTCTTTTCTGTAGTCTTTGGTTTTTATAACTAATGTCTGCTACAACCTCTGACATCGCTCTGTCTTCTGCCATAAAGTCTCGAGAGAAACTGGGACTAGTGAGATTGCATCAGTAACAGAAGTCTGTAAGCGGCTCAGGCAGGGGGATTGTAAGTTCAAGGCCAGTTTGGGCTACATTACAAAAACCTGCTCCAAAACTAGAAATGAGCTAAATCAAAATTTCTGTATGAAGGAAAACTACATTCTTATACAGGCTAATCTGAAGCACAGACCATTGTGGGCCCCTTCTTTACAGGCTCCTTTTTGTACACATCAGGACAACAGATGGTTTTCCTGAAGGTTCTATCTCGACCTTTAAACACAAAGCTCTCTCAAAGTGAGTCTTCCAGAACTTTTCTCAAGGTTGATGTTACTGATATGTCAAAGTCAACAGTCTTCCTGTGACCAAAGTTCCTTGTTTGTGCACAGCAAAGGCATCAAAACCCCTGTCACAGCAAAGCATTTCTGCCCAGAAGCTACTGCAGATGCCAGCCAAGGAGTTGGAGCCTCGGCCTGTGTGGTCACAGAGGTCACATTTCACACAAGTTTAGTTCACTTGTTAGTTGCATGAAATAAATTTTGTTCGTATACAATGCTGGGTTTCTGAGTAGAAAGATCCACATAGAGATCAGAAATTAAATTACGGTCATAGTGACTTTATGTAGATGCCATTTAAGGACTAGAAATGGATAAGGTCAACCATAATGTCCCAAATGATTAGATGCTCAGCTTTGACCAAGTGTCATTAGCATGATAACCATGACAGCAAAGAAGAGAAGAGTGGCTTGTTGGCGAAGCTAATGCCTGCTAGGAGCTTAGTGAACTAATTATAGCCCCAGCCTAAATGTTTGCTGTGTGTTTCTTCCTTTCACAATGACCTTGTGTTTTAGATCTATATAAACCACCAATTCAAAAATAATTTTACATTTGATAAAAAATTGACCCCCTTAGCTTGTCCTTTTCCAACAAATCTCTCATATGCATATCTCAAATTCAAGCTGCCCTTTGCCCAGCTGTGACTTGGAACTTTGGGCAGTGATTTAAAGGGATGTTAGTAGAACATGACCTAGGAATGGAAGCGCCATCGATCCTGCAGAAAACGAGAGTAAGAGTCCCCTAAATAAGTATGCTGTGGCCCATGTCCTCCTGTGTGTATTTCCTGTGCCTACCATCATGCTGATCTGAGTTCCTGGATATTACGGTATGACTTCTATCTGAATCTTCACTTGACTTTGACAAAGATCTCCTTGTCCTGATTCTTACACTTTCTCTTATACTTTCAAAACCTGCTTTCTCACATCAAGATTAGAGTAAGGACTATAGCATCTTTGTTCCCTTGCCCGGCCCTCCTTTCAGCCATGCCGGCAGTAGCAAAATGCATGTATTGACACTAGTATACAAATGGTGGTTTATATCCCACATTTCACATTATAAACTTCATATAGTAGCACATAAAATACATTATATGCTACTAATAACAATTACATAATGATGACATGGTCAATAAAACTTACATAAACAAAAAAGTCATTGAACTGTCCCATACCAGGTGCTATGTTGTTTATATAATAATTATTTTAAACAAGGGCCTGAGATAAATATGGAAAGTATCATGTCAGGTAAGGACCAATGCTTGGTGAAAGATAAAAAACACTTTTACTCAAATTATTTCAGTGAAAATAAGAAACATTGATAATCACACAAGGAAGATGGTTTTTTAAACTCTCTTTTCATTTACAAAATATTGTTTATTTATTTATTTAAGGAAATCTATGAATTCAAAATTATGTAAACAAAGAGAGGAATTATCATTTTATTGCTCCTAAATTACATTTAAGCACATTTTGTTGCAGAATAAATATTATGCAACCTATATCCAATATTTGTAGTCTTAAGTATACTTGGGTAACTTCAACTTCTTTGGCATATAATTTATTATAATTTTGTTGATGACTGAGTTTTTGTCTTGAATTTATTTTTGACTATAGTTCTACACAAGAATTCCACAGCTAGTAATTATCATGGCCTAAAGTTCCCCATCATTTCTGTTTGGTTTCATACTTGTTGTGTAAATAATAAATAACAAATTTATAGTTCAACAAATAAACCCAAGATTATACACTATAGAAATAATCACATATTTGGAAAATCAAGTTGTGCTTGCAAACATCAATTTCTGCATTTCCTTCTCCATTTGTCTATCTTTTAATAGCCAAATGCCTCTTATATCCTACAATATGGAACTGAACTCAAATGCCATCAGATTCTATAGATATTTTTTACAATAGAGAAATCTTTTTCCTCTGCCCCTTGCATGGGCAGGTCGATTTTCAATGAAAATGGCTTCAAGCTGGCTCTAATATTTACTCACTTATGCAGGTACGTTCGTCAGCATGGCGTCTGTATCCTGTGTCACACTCACAGTGGAAGGTGCCCAGAGTGTTAATACAGCGCTGCTGGCAGCCTCCATTCATGACCGCACACTCATCCACGTCTACAGGAGGAAGACAGATGGCCAGGATTACAATGTCATTCCAATGTCAACTTCAGAGAAGTGGTACAAATATTTCTTTGATACACAGTGCGCGTTATATTGTACCAAAGCACCATCTCTGTTACCTCAAATCTATGCTTGTTTGATCCACTCTTCTCCACCATGTAAACAAGAAAATGTAGATGGAAATGCTTTCAGTTTTTTGGGTTGTTTGTTTGTTTGTTTGTTTGTTTGTTTGAACAGCAACCACAAGCATTGGGACTGTCTCACAATTTTCTGTTCCTCACACACTGGCTAATTAGACAGACCTGAGATAAAGATAATTCTTGAGGAAGGAAAACTGGAGGAGAGAACTCTGTCTGGAGCAGCATACCCTATAGATAAGCACCTATTTTTGGTCTGAGCACGCTGAATAAAGGCAGTAATGGAGTTAAGACCTTGAATCTCCTTCTCATGCACTACAGTAAGCATCAGAGGAAAGACAAATGACTCAGATGAAACCATGGCTTCATGTCCTCAGAAAAACATAAATACATCGCCACTAGTTCAGGTTCTCAGTCAAAAGGCCATTTTCTGGAACGCCATGTTTATGCAAGAGGTCGCTTATTCACTTTTAGAATAAAGTGGATAATATTCAAGAAAAACTCATATTACCTCAGTTTTATTATCATCAATAAATGCCACCAGATACACAAATATGATATTGATTTTTCATTAAAAAACAACTTCATTTCAGCGCGCGTACAGTTTGTTTTAGCCTCACTCGATTACTAATTACATATTTTAAATTACAAGAGGACAAATTTTAGGTTGACCATGAGTTAAAAAAATATATTCTTAACTGTCTTGTTTGGAGGTTTGTATAAGTGAAAATCAGGGTTTGATAGTAGATGTCTGTAATCTCAGAGGTCTGCGTTTTAAAGCAAGAGAAATCTGAATTTCAGGTTAATCTAGGCTACATAACAGGAGGGAGGAAAGCAGAGTAGGAGGGAGGGAAGGAGGAGGGAGGCAAAGATATACAAGTTTCATGGTAACAGATATCTCTAGCTTGTCGTGTGGAATTGCGGAGAAGATCAAATTCTCCTCGCCATTAAACTGAAACCTTCTGGAGAAGATATTTCATGTGAACAGTCTTTGCTAAAATATGAGTCACCTACGGGACAGTTAGCTTTAGTTTTTTCCTCAGGCACAGAGAAAGCACACTATGTCAATGGCCATCACTGTACATCTCCATGTCCAGATCTCAGGATCCGTGAGGAATATTTGACCAAAGGTAAGAAAAGGCTTTTTAACTTACCAGGTATTGATTCTGTCTCTTCTGAAATAAAAGTGACACTTTATTTTCCACAATTCAGTATATCTTTTGAAAAAACTAAGATATCCAGGGTAACCTCCTAATAGTTTGAAAGTAAATTTTATTTCAGAGGTAAGAATTACTGACATGTCAAAATGTAAGAGTTTTTATTACATTCTGAGTCTGTGATATCTTGCCCCTTGGGTTTTTTTTTCATATAAATTGATGATAAAACAGAATTCTCTATTTGTTGCCCATTCTTTGTGCAGAGATTTAATATTTATACAGGTTAAGTTTTTGTCTTTCTCTCTTTAGGGCATTATTCTGCAGAGTCGCTAAATAATTCTGAACCTTAACTCCCAACCTCTAGATTAGACCTGAATCTTCTATTATATATAAATAAAACCCTTAATTCTCAAGCATCATACTTTCCATGATAAATTACTTGACACCTACCAGGAATCATATGTTAACATTTTATATGTCTATAGATAAATTGAAAAGAATCTTAAAATACATGAAAAACAATGTCATTTCTTCTCGTGAAAGAAGACAGGCATACTCCTACCTTCAGTTGATGGGCTAGGGTGTTGGGCAATTTTTAATGATTTGTTTATTTTAACTATGCGTGTGTATTAAATTTTAATGATTTGTTTATTTTAATTCATGAAAGTTTGTGTGTCACACAGTGCCCACAGAAGAGGGCATCGTATCACTTGAAACTAGAGTTACAGAACATTGGTAGTTGCCATGTGGGTGCTGGGAACAGGACCGTAGTCCTCTGTTAGAGCAGACAGTTCTCTTAAGTGCTGAGCCATCTCTATAAAGCCTAGACAACATTTTAAACCATATGTCTGGGGCTCTCATTTGGTGTAAGAGAGAAAGCCACAGCTTGCTTGCTTGCTTTCTTTCTTTCTTTCTTTCTTTCTTTCTTTCTTTCTTTCTTTCTTTCTTTCTTTCTTTCCTTCCTTCCTTCCTTCTTTCTTTCTTTCCTTCCTTCTTTCTTTCTTTCTTTCTTTCTTTCTTTCTTTCTTTCTTTCTTTCTTTCCTTCTTTCTTTCTTTCTTTCTTTCTTTCCTTCCTTCTTTCTTTCTTTCTTTCTTTCTTTCTTTCTTTCTTTCTTTAACAGAAGATGTTATGTGTGGATGAAAAGATGATGTTATGTGTGGACGAAAAGATAACATTAAAATAAAGTTTATTCTGATAACCTCCCCATGACCTACTCACAAAGTTTTAGTGTTTTCTCATCAAAGACATGGAGTTTATGAAAACTTTTTAAAAATCACTAACTATGCTCCCACGATATAATAGGTATGGTCTCGACAACAAGTTTTTCTACATAAGCTTTGGCAAATTTATGTTCTGAGTCTACCAGGAATGTACACACACACACACACACACACACACACACACACAGAGAGAGAGAGAGAGAGAGAGAGAGAGAGAGAGAGAGAGAGAGAGAGACAAACACACACACACACTCAAATACATAGCCACACACAAATATACACATACAAACATGCATACACACACACATAAACACACATACATGCACACCAAATAGCCTATGCTCTTGGAGGCACATAGTGTTAGGGAAAGTATTCTACTTTTTGGCATTACTCTGGGTCATACTCACTTCCTAGAGACTGCTTCCTCACCATAAAATAGGGCGATTAGGGGGTTCTGTGTCCCATGCTATGTCTGACTGTTTTATTTTACTTGTTCATGCAGGGCATCAAACGATAAAAGGCTACTTCTTGACTTTATATTTAGATACCAAACAACAGGTCATTTTATGCCATTAACTAGTAGAGATGACAGCATAAGATCTTGAGGTAAGCCTGTGGTCAGGAAGTGTGAGCAACACTTCGGAGGGGTCTGCTTGGCTTAATGTGAGAAGGGGGGAACAAAATGAGAACTGCCTGAACTGGGGGGCATTAGAAGATGCAGCAGACGCAATGTATACATTTAGATCTGTCGAGCTGGACAGCATGGTCATGGGAAGATGAAATGCAACTGAGAAGCAAAGCCCAAGCCTTCTTTTGTTGGTTGGGCAGTAATGAGTTCCTTGGTTTGAGTTGCTACACGCTCTTAGGCAGGTTGAGCTACAGTAGCCTGTGTTCGCACAGCAGCCGAGCAAACCTATTAAAAGTTAAAAGCTCAATCATTTGTGAAGCGCCACCAAACATGAAGGTATTGCTTTGACTTTTCCCTTTATTATCCTCTTTTAGAAGATAGCAGGTTTGCTGATTATTCTGACACTGTGAAATCAATAGTCCCGAAACCTGCACACACAATAGAGCCACTTGGCCTGCATTTTGAAATGCCAGTGCCAAGGTTCCAACTTTAGTCTGATTTAATCAGTCTTATTATTAAGTCTGGGAAAGAAAACAATGTTAAAAAAGCACCCTCAGTGATTCTAATGTGCAGCCTGAGCCAGGATCACCCAGAGTACTTAAAGCTTTAATTACCCAGAGATGTTGTTAAATGCAGACACTGATTCTCTAGGCCTGGGGCTTCAAGCTGAGATCCTGCATACACAACTAGACTCAAGGTGATCGAGACATAATAGGCTTATGGGTCGCAAGGAGCAAGCAACCTGTTCAGCCCAACGTCAGGCCTGACTCAATCTCACAGTAGTTTAATCAAATTAGATCAAACCAGTCCGAATGTGTAAGTCAGTACACCAGTCAGATTATAAGCATATATATCTGTGCACGCACATTTATTTACATATATGGACACATACTACAATAACTGAAATTATCAAACATTTTATTCATCAAAAACCTACAAAACACTGACTTCCAAAAGTGTTCATGTAGTCACTCTCATAATCATAGCAAGAGAATGTCAGCACCATTTCTCATTAAATCCAATCTGCTTCCGTAAAGTATGAAGGATACCTTAGATCTTTCCTTCTGGAGTGTGCCTTATTTAGGATAAGTCTGAGCTGAGCTGTCATGACGCTCGACACTAATGCTGAGGCTACCACAGGTGATTTTCTTTTCCTCCAGTCTCTGCCCAACAGAGTTAAAAACCAGAAATGTCAATATTACATTAAAATGTTATTATCAAGTGTACTTCATGTGAAGAAACAATTTCTCACAAAATTCTCCGAGTTCTGTCTTCACATCGGTTGCCTATAGAAAGCCTTGCCCTTGAAATTGGAACCTCCGGACACTGCTGGGAACAGTGATAAAGTCATTAGAAATTTTTTTCAGTATTATCACTGTGGTATAGACCCTGGATATCATACTGTAAGAGACTGTCAAAAACAATCAACTACGTCTGTTGTTTTTCCTTTTAATATCCTTTCTGCTGGTTTTACCCTCCAAACTATTTCCCCAGATGGTCACAGAATATAATAGCTTAAGAGAATTCACATTATTATCAAATATGCTTTGCACGTAAAAGCTCTCCGAGAGAACAATGAACCACTTTTGTTACCATACAATTGAAATTGTTTCGTGTCATTTTTTTTTTGGTTTGTTTAGATTTTGTGACCATTTACCTGAGATCCAAAGTAAAAAGAATTAGTCTTCCACTTGACCCATAATATACTTTTCTCAGATTGATTGAAAATAAGCAAGTCCTAGGGCTGGAGAGATGGCTCAGCAGCTCGGAATGCTTGCAGCTCTCAGACGGGAGTTTGGTTCCCAGCACTAATACAGGGTAGCACACGAGAGCATGTAATTCCAGTTCAAAAGGATCTGACACCCTCTCCTAGCCTCCAGCATCCCACACACATTATACACACACCACATTACACAGACACACAGACACATGAATAAAAATAAAAATACTGCTCTTTATTTAAAAGAAAGGCAAGTGTCATCTTCACCCTGCGGATTGCGTTATAGAAGTGTAGGGAGAAGGTAGTGAAGAGGGATGTTTCCCACTGGCCTCACTAGGAGTAGGTGGTAATCACTTCACACAGCAAAGGAGATTTTGCTTGGAATTCTTTAGTGTGTGATGGGAAATCTAGGAATGAGTTGATGAAGGGATGAATGCTTGGATTAAGTCCTATCGTTACATATTACATGCCACCTGTATTCACCAAGGGATATTTAAAGACTTGAACCATTGTCTCTGTTCCCTCTTTTCATTCTTGCAAGAGATTTTAAAAGTTATTGCTATTAGAGCTTGCATGTGCAGATGCACAAATCGCAACACGTATGTGCGGGTCAGAGCACAGCTTGTGTAGATGTTTTTCAGCTTCTACCCTTAGGTAGATTGAAGAGATTTTTTTTAAGTTCAGCAAGGTGGCCTGGTAAGGAAATTTACACACGGAGCCATCTACCCAGCCAAGATACTTGCTTTGTTTTATCCAAAAAAAATGCCTTTTAAGAAATCTAGGGGACACCGTTGGGCACATATCCAAAAGACTCTTTACAACAGAACTACTTGTTCATCTATGTTTTGCTCTGTTTACAATAGCCAGAAATTGGAAACAGGTTAGATGTCAATCAACAAATGAATGGATAATGAAAATGTGCTGTATTTATACAATGACACATTACTCAGCTGTTAAAAAGAATTAAGTTCATAAATAAATGGGCAGAGCTAGACTCAGCATCCCTGTGAGGCAAACCCAGATCCCCAGAGACAATAGCATGTTTGGTCTTATATGTGGATGCTAGATTTAAACATTTGATACAGGTGTATCATGTAAAATAACTCAGAGGTTAGGTAAGGAGGGGCTCAAGGAAAGGGAAATCAAGCATAGTGTTACAAAGGAGTAAAGAGGACACTAGAATAGGAGGATTAAACAGGGAGGGGTATAGGACGATAGGGTAGAGTGGGGAATATGAGGAGGGACAACATCTTTGAAAAACCATATGGAAATGTGCTACCACAAGAGCTTCCTAAAATATATACACAGGAAAGACGTTTAAATGGAGTCGCCATATAAGGGGAAGACAATACCTCAACTGGGCATCTTAAGTTCCCATGTGAAATCTCTGTGGACAGGAATAGGATCTATGTTATTGAATCATTGAGAAAAGCCATCCCTTAGAGCCGCACCAAACATCATGGACTGCTGTCAAGACTATTTGTTACTCTCCGCAAAGGATGGTAAGGTTCTGAAGCTGGAGACAGTACTAAATCACGTCATTAAACATGGGGAAAGGGAGCTGCTGCCCGACTGTCTGCTTCACCCCTACAGACTGGCATTCATCGTACTGGAAGGAACTCTGCATGCTACTAGGGGAGAAAACCTACAATATCACCCAGCTACAAACGCTGAGACCAAAATAGCAATCTGCTTGAAAGATGTACACAAAATGGACTCCATGGTTTTTTTTTGTTGTTGTTGTTTTTCCTTTTGACTTTTAGTAATTTTTTGTCTTTCTGTGTGTGTGTGTGTGTGTGTGTGTGTGTGTGTGTGTGTGTGAGAGAGAGAGAGAGAGAGAGAGAGAGAGAGAGAGAGAGAGAGAGAGAGAGAGAGAGAATGAAGTTGGTTGGGTAAGAAAGTTGGGAGAATCTGATCTGATCTGGGCAGTGGAAATTGAAAGAATAGTTTCAAAGTGTATTCTATTTAAAAAAAAAAAGTATCAACGACAACAATAAAAAAAACAGGCTACAAAATAATTCCTAAAATTGCTAATGAACAAATTTAAACCATACCTGCAGTAATGTTGAGTGTCTTCCTGCTTTCTAGACATCTAATTCTCTCCTTTCATTTGTAATAACCTTCAGAAATCCCTTTAGAGGGCTTCACCCACACTGTTTCAAAGAAGCCATGTGGTTTGCGTGAGATGGAGGAATCCCCTTTCACATCCAGGTAGACTTTATTTGACACAATTCCATCACTGGATTCTGCTTTACCTGTGGTTCTCTCACCTGGACCCCAAGTAGGTGCCACAGCAGAGCACTGTCTGAGATTACTCCTGCCTGGGGTCAGGATGCCAGGCAGGACTACCATGCTGGGAACCTGGCCCAGCTCAGTATCAGGCAACCCAAGGTGGGCAGAGCAAGCTTTAGTTGAGCCCCAGCCTGGTGCCATGCAGGCCCAGGTGGGCAGACCTCACTCAAGATCATCCTCTGCTTGGTGACACATAGCAGGTGTGGGGCATAGCACTCCTGAGATGACCCCAGAAACCCAGAAGCCCTGGATGACACTAAGGTGAGAGATAAGTAAGTGGTGGAGATGGAAGGGAAAAGGAAGCAGAAGAATGCGTGGACATTGAAGAGAGGTAGAGATGGTGATTCAAGAGTTGTGAGGAAAAAAACCTGAGGTCCTGGCCCATGCTGCCACAGAAGGCCCTGTCTGCCTGTCTGGGTCTATGGTCCGGCAGCAGCACTGTGGGCCTGTTACCGCCAAAGGCCAGGAGAGGTCCCTGGTCTGGCCTGTCACCTAATGTTGGCTGATCTCTGAGTGCTGTGAAGCGATAACTCTGCCCTCCACCTGGGCATTGTAGGAGTGCTGGCCCTGAAGCCATGAGAGTAGGAGCATTGGCCCTGCCAGCTGCAGTTCTCGGGAGAGAGGGCCTCACACCTACCTCAGGAAGCACAGGAGAGCTAGCCATGGTTGTAGCAGGCCATGAGGGTGTGAGCAAGACAGAGCTGGCCTTGCCACTCATCTGCTGTGTGGTGGCATAAGCTAGGGAGAGATGCCTCCCACTCCTGCCCCTGGCCATCCGTGGCAAGTAGGAGAGCTGGTCTTGGCTCATGGAAACAGGAAAACGGGCCATGCCCCTTATCAGCTGCAGCACTTGGGAGAGTGGGTCTTGTTCCTTGCCTGGACAGAACAATATAGCTGACCCTGCTGGCATGGGCATAGGTGAACTGGCCCCAAGGGCATCAGAGTTTGCCCTGGTGGTGTGCCTGTTGGAGAGGTGGTAGGCTGACCAGCTCAGCAAACATGCAGGCCCAGAACCAGGAATTTGAGTTGGTCCACCACAACATGTACCCCATCTATGAAATGCTAGATCTCCATGGTCCTACAGCTCTACACGGCACCCAGGATACCCTAGAGGAGTCCTAGTAAAGATCTAGTATTGATAGTGTAACAGAAGCCTAGAACCAGACCAGTGTCTCATTGCAATGAATATGTAAGTTATATGGACAAAAGGGTATACTCTGGGACACACTGTGACAAAGGGCAGCTTTCCCAACAAGACTTTGGTAGGGAGGTTACAAGGGTGGAGGCAGGTACAATGGACAGGGAGGTGAATGGGATTAGAGTTCATGATGCAAAACTCACAAAGAATCAATAAAAGGTTTAATTAAAATTAAGGTTAATATACAAAGATTTTAAATTGTAATATTGTCAGTTTTTAATATTTTCTCAAATGGTTAAATTGATTGCATATTATTTAGGAACTACTTTGCTGTACTGAGTTTCAGAAGTCATTTCACATTAAACAATCTGAAGAGATTTTCAGCATTTGAAAAGATAATGAATAACTTTCTGTGAGATCCTTTCAGCATGGAGTTTAACATGTATAGATTAGAAATCCTGTGTCATACATGTCCTCCTGAAGAGATAAGGTATTTTTCATGAATGTCTATCAATTGGGCAAACATGCAACCAAGGGTTGGGACAGAATTGAATGACCTGCAGAGACCCTAACATGGAGCCTATTGTGGTTTGTGGTATGAATGAGTGGCCTCCATAGGTGCCTATGTTTAAAAGCTTGGGCCTCAGTTTGTGGAATGGTTTGGGAAAGATTAGGAGGTGTGGCCTGGTCGGAGTATAACATTTGAAATGTAAATACATAAAATATCCAATAAAAATAGAAATGTTATTTTGAAAGCAATAAAGACTTCTCCAAATAGCAAAAATGAAACCAAAAAACAAACAAACAAAAAAATCCCAAAACCTACCCGGGGCCCTGTGTCTCACTCTCCATTTGCTGCCTGCAGATTAGGGTATAAAACTCTCAGCTACTGCTCAACACCATGTCTGTTTGCTTCCTGTCATGATGATCACAGACTAATTCCCTAAAGCTTTAAGCAAGCTCCCAGTTAAACGTGCTCTTTTAGAAGAGTTGCCTTGGTCATGATGTCTCCTCACAGTAATATAACAACAACCAAGACAGAGCCTTGGTTACAAAAGTCATTTGTATCTCCAACTGTTCCGTTAAGTGTGCAGTGACCACTTTGACACTTTGAGTATTTGATGCATATTATTTTCTTGTTCATAAATAAAAGTACTTCGAAGTAAACATGTTGTACAGTGAGTGAGTAGGAGGAAGTCACTAGTTCAAACACAGCATCTACTAGTAAAACAGTGTGCTGTGCATGGTATATACTCACTTATAAGTGTATATTAGCAATAAAGTACAGGATAAGCATGTTATAAACCACAGACACAAAGAAATTAAGTAACAAAGAGGGCCCAAGGGAGGATCTCACCATGGAGAGGAATATATTAGATATTGGGGTTAGATGGAAGGAGGGAGTTGAGTTGGAGAGGGCTGGGGATGAGAATAGGAGGGATGAGGTGGGTAGAGGATAGAGAAAGCAAGAACTGGGAGAGAGATCTAAAATGGGGTGGCATCTCTGGAACAAGCTAGAAACCTACAACAAGGGAAACTCCCAGACAAATATGAGGGTGACCCTAGCTCCTAGCAGTATGAAATGAACACCTCCTATAACCAGATAAGACTTCCAGTGGAGGGATGGGGACACCAACCCACCAATACCTTTTACCCAAAATTTGTCCTGTCGACAGGATGTACAGAGATAAAGATAGAGCAGAACTTGAGGGAATGGACAACCAATAACTAGTCCAACTTGGGACTATCCCCTGACGCTATTGATGGTATTCTGCCATACTTACAGACAGGAGCCTAGCATAATTGTCCTCTGAGAGGCTTCACCCAGCAGCTGGTAGAAATGAATGCAGAGAAGCACAGCCAGACATTAGTCGGAGCTTAGGGGATCTTGTGGAAGAATGAGAAGAAGTATTGAAGGAGCCAGTGAGGTCAAGGACACTACAAGGAAATGATAGAAATCCACTAGGATGAGCCAAAAGTGGTTCACAGAGACTGAACCACCGACCAGGAAGCATGCATCCGATGGACCTAGGCATGCTACACATATGTAAGAGATGTGCAGCTTGGTCTTCATGTGGGATCCCTAACAACTGGAATGACAGCTTTCTCTGACTCTGAGACCTACCTTTGATCTCCTTTCCCTTAACTGGGACGCCTTGTCTAGGTTCAGTACTAGAATATGTGCCTAGTCCTTCTGCAGCTTGATATGCCAAGGCACGTAGCTATCCATCGAAGGTTCCTCTTCGCTTTGGAGAAAGGGAAGGGAAGGTAAGGAGGGAAGAGGGGAGGGGGAGGGACTAGGAGGAGAGGAGGGAGGGGAAGTCAGGAAACTGTGATGGGAATACAAAGTAAATTAATTAATTTTCGATGAATAAAAGGTGTGTTGTCTCTCTGATCATTAAGATGGTGTTTTAGTGAGAGTTCCCATTGCTGTAAAGAGACACCATGACTAAGGCAATTCTTATAAGGACAACATTTAATTGGAACTAGCTTACAGGTTCAGAGGTTCAGTCCATTATTATCAAAGTGGGAAGCATTGCAGCATGCAGGCAGACATAGTGCTGGAGGAGAAGCCGAGAGTTCTACCTCTTATTTAGAAGGCAAACAGGAGAAAGAATGGCTTCCAGGTAACTAGCAGAAGGGTCTCAAAGCCCATGCCCACAGTGACACATATCCTCCAACAAGGCCACACCTCCTAATAGTGCCATTCCCTGGGCCAAGCATATTCAAACCACTATAGATGGTTAATCAGATGTTCATCAAGGGTCTGTAATTTGCACTTACTACTGAAATAGTTTATTAGAAAAATTATATCTCATAAAGACATTTATGATGCATATGCTTGGTATCACACACATACAATGTTAGTACTAGGGAAACTGAGGTATGAGGATCTTGAGCTAGATGCTAGCTTGGGCCACATAGTGATTTTGAGGCTGTCCTGGACCTCAGAGCTATCCTTGTAAATAAATAAACAAACAAACAAACAAACAAAATAAGTAGGTAAGTAAATATCTTACTTGAAAATTTGTGGCAAACTTGGTTCATTGTGTAAAACAAGCTCTAAGAACTTGTCATACTGTATAAAGTCCATGTATGTGGTGGTCTGAGCCCTGGTCAAGCTAACTCTTAGAGTTTTCTCCTAGCCTCTGTGCATAATGGTCCTGAGTTCCAGCCCCAGCTTCTGCTCATTATGATTTGTTTCTTATCTTCCTGGGAGCACAAGCTATGGTATCTTAATGCTCAGATCCCCACTATTATGAATGCGGATAATAAATGAATAAATCTAAGGCACTATTACCTTCATTTCTCCTGTCCTTGCTATCAAAAAGGTTATTCATTATGACCAGTGGTGGTGCATGACTTTAATTCAAGCACTCGTGATGCAGAGGCAGGCAGATCTCTTAGTTTGAGGCCAGCTTGGTCTACAGAGTGAGTCCTAGGACAGCCAGGACTACACAAAGAAAATATTTCTCAAAAACAAAACAAAACAAAACAAACAAATAAAGGTTACTCAATTCCTGGCTAAGGGGTTCACTAAACAATAAGGCAGGATATCTCAGGAAAAGAAAAAAGAAAAACAATTTAGGAAAGACACAAAAAGTACCTTTCAGAGCCATGAGAGTACACCAAAGAGTAATGCACAAGGATTTGTTTCTTTGTGCTAAGGATAGAAGAGTTTGCACTTTTTCATAGAAAATGCAATAATTCAGCAAAGTAAGGGTTAAAGTGGAAAAAGATCATGCTGGAAATGTTACTGAGGCTTGACCCTAGAGGGCCAATTTTATGACATGCTTGTAGATAATGGCTTCACTCCATACATGATGGACAACGGCAAGGGAAGGAATGAAGGGGCAAAAAGCTGAGTCCAGAGTTGCCCGTCAATCACCAGTGTCAAAATACACATGAACGTTTACAAAGAGCTGACCTAAGCGACTACTCGTAGACATAGAGAGATGTAGGCAGATATAGAGAGATGTAAAGGGAGGAAATGAATGTGACTTAGTAGTCGAGTGGATTTGATGGAAGGGAGTGTGTTAAGGTCAATTGCCTTGAGCAATTGGAGGGATGCTTATGGCGGCCCCTGAAATAGCGCAATGAGAAAACTTTTCATATTGAAAGCATAGTCAGTTTTGAACATAAGTGATTTGACGGCCAAGTGAGATTGGAAATAGAGGATATCTACTGGGCATCTGAGAGTTTGGATAAAGACACTGGGAGACAAATAGGAGCTGAATTTTCCAGCTACCATCTATTGATATGTGTAGGCCTTGGGGATCCATCCTTGACAGTTACCATCACCCACTTCCAATTTAATCCTAAATTTCATTGGAGCAAACTTACTTTCCATTACATGTCAAGTCTATTTCTTTCAAGTCATCGCTGTCTTGCTAATTTAACCTTCATGGATGATTGGAACGCCCTAATAAATTCTTCCACAGACTTTCTTCCGAATGCACCATGCTGAGGTTTTGAAAATGAAAATAAAACTGTGGTCAACTCCTGCATAACCTCACTTCTGCCAGTTCTGTGCTTCCTATCCCATTTGTGTTCTCTTATCTAACTTTCACTTACTTGATTTCATGATTTCCAATTCATCCTAGAGACATCCAACTGAACACCACACCTTCAGAGGCTATAGCTGTCTCTCAATATCTGTATGCCATACTTTTGCAAAGCCTTCTTTTGGAGTTATTGACTTATCTGTCCATATAGATTCCCTCATGTGCACATTTGTTTAATTTCCGTGTTGTCTTCATTAGACACTAACACCATGGGGGGAAGAGCTCTGTTAGTTTATGTTCACAATAATAATCCCATTACTTGACATACATACAATTCTCTAAATTTCTGATAAAGGAGAACACATTGGATTAGCTGTATACAGATAATAACTCAGACCACAGGAGCAGGTGACCTCACTAAGCACGGTTGAATTAACTAAAGCAGGATGGATTCTCTCCTTAGAAAACACAAATTGTTGTAAAAATATAAAAATAATAAAGAGTAATGGTGTCTTTTACCCCGCTAGCTCTGTACCGTGATGCCCAGATATCTGCTAGATATCTTGGCAAAAACACATCCCAGCCGCACACTTTCCTTCACTCAAACCCTCACATAAATGAACACACAACACAATAATCTTAGATCCAATTGGTAAGATATAATTGCCCACTTAAACATACAAAGCCCGGTACTATCCATCCCTTGAGAACATTAATAACAACCTGTAAATACACAGAGCAGAATTTTAACATCACCTGCCACCTTGTCCTGCCCCTCTCCTCCGCCCTGTCTCCTCCTCTCTCCCTTAGTCTCCTCCTCTTCCTTCAAACTTCTCTCCCGCCCATCCTTCCTTCTCCTCCAATGACAGGCCTCCTTCTATCCTGTACCTACCCCTCACCAGTGACATCATCCTACAACAAATGACTACTATCACTTAAGGCAGGCTGAGACAGGAAGACAGACTACCAGATCCTGGTTATCCTGGCCTGTCTATGTGATATATCCTAGAGTCACTTCAGAAGAAAGCCTCAATTCAACAACTGTCTAGATCATATTGGCCAGTGATCACCTGTCTGGGGGACAATCTTGTGCTCTGACTGGAAGGTGTTTCTCTGCTCATTTGTGTTCCAGATAAGTAGTGTCTGTGTGTTTGTTATTCACTTGTCTGTTTGAGACAGAGTTTCACCTTGTCTGACCTGGGAAATCACTTGTAGACCAGGGTGGCTTTACACTCGCAGAGATTTGAGTGTCTCTGCTTCCCAAGTTAAAGGCATATGCCACCATGCCCCCAGAGAATGAGAAATCTTAAAATTCAGTCCAAGTGGAAAGTTGATGTTAGCTGATGCTAGCTGATGTTAGTTGATGTTCACTTGTTAGCTTCAAGTGTCTACACTTGAAGTAGAATTAGGTAAAAAGAGCAATTGTTAGATACGTATTTATTGATTTATTCAGTGATTTACTTAAGCATTCCTGGCACCGCCTATTGACCAAGCCTGACTTCACTTGCCACCTGGAACAGAAAGACCTGGAGAATTCATTGAGACAATGGGCTGTTGCCCTCCACAACCTGCTGACTGCTCCGTGAGTGTGTCCGTAATTCCTGCTTGCTTGCCTCCCTCCCTTGTGATTTTCGAATATAAAATGTGAATACAAATTGTCCCTGGGGTAAAAACCTTTCAGGACCTGTCCTGGCTTCCAACCACTGGTGACATCTCATTTCCACTCTCATTGGTGTTGGAGAGCTTATTCCAGAAAGATCCACACAGTACAACGCTGCATAACTGTAGTTTCTCCATCAGAGGGAGAGTCTTTGAAAACATGCGAATGCCAGAAACAAGATAAATGAAGAGACAAAAGCTCCATAATATTTGATTAATTTAATCGTTTAGTGACTTTGGCATCTTTCCCCCTTTGTTCTTCACTATGAGAAGCTGGCTATGCTCTTTATGCTTCAGCTTCCCCTTTGATGAAATGGCTGCCTTTACTTTCACTTATAATTTAATTCATTCTTATGCTCTTTCTCTACATCACACTTATCTGATATTTATAAATACTAAAAGCTGGATTTTAAAGTTTACTTTCCTTTGTTCTGTTTCTTTTCTTTCCCCCTGCAATGAAATCTCCAAAAAGATCAATTTAATTGAAAGTGCACCTTTAAACTATCTAGGATTTAAGCGTTTAATTAGAGATCCATTAAAATAATTGTACTCACTTTTAAAGTAGTCACGTCCCCTGTAGTCAAAGTGACTTCTACTATTATAAAATAACTCATATACAGTCTGATGCTGTACTGCTTTGAATTATCTCAGAAATATTAGCACTTTTGAATTAAGCCTAAGTTTCCTGGATGCCCTTTCCTAAATGTAACACTTGCAAAACTTAACGTACTGGTTATATATAAATATACAAACTAGAGTGCAGTAAGGTTATCTTTCACATTTCCTCTGCTAATATCAGACAGGTAAACTAGGAGAAGAAATCTTAGCAATCATATCCTCTCAAAACTTAAGAAAGATAAAAGTTTTAGCTCTAAACTGTATTTCTGACAGAACTATTTAGTAATGGCTTGCTACATGGCATCTGTTGTAAAGCAAGTGGATGCAAATGAGCTTTGAACTCTAAGTCAGTGGGCAAAGACCGGGCTTCTTCTCTAGACTGAAGTACTGAGCTTTTCTGAAAGTTTTAACATGCTAAGACCAACAAGCATCCTAGTTGGATCCCAGGCTCTTGTGTATCACCATCTCACTGGTCTATCTTTCACCCTGGTATTCATCACATTTCTCAAAACTCACACTTTCCTCACTAACTCACCCACACACTCACCCACACTCTCTCATATCCTCAGTGATGTCTATAATCCTTTACCTTGAACCCTCCACTTATCTCCCCTTCTGAATGATGCACACACATCTTTCATCAGTGCCTACATTGCACTGGCCAAGCAGCCTGTATAGGACCACACTCCTTTCAGAGGACCCTCTACGTGCTTCATTATTCTAAACTGGAAAAGAAAAACATCTTTCAGGTTAAAGAAAACATTTCTTTGTTTTTATTGTTGTTGTTGTTTTTAGTAAAGACTGTGCTGGCTAATCTCGCTTATCAGCTTGAGTACATCTGGAATTGACTAAGACTTAAGGGCCTGGTGACACCTGGGAAGTATTTTTCTTCATTGGATCATTTGAGGTCAAAAGATCCACCCTGAACCTGGGTCACGCCTTCCGGTGGCAGCCTTTATAAAGAGCCACAAAGAAGGAGGCTTTTGTTTTTTACCTGCTGGTCCTGACTCTTGCTTGCTGGCAAGTTTATTCACTGGCATTAGAGATGACTGCTTCATGATTTCATGACATCTTGAAGATCAGCTAAGACATTCAGCTTTGTGGAATGAATAACTATTGGATTCTTGGCCTTTCTATGAGAAGACTGCCATTTTTGGACTAGTTAGACCACAGCCAATAAACCCCACGAATAAATAAATAAATAAATGCATACATACATACATACATAAATGTATGTTTACATATACTATATATTATTTATTCTATCAATTCTATTGCTCTAGAGCAGTGGTTCCTAACTTGTGGGTCAATATCCCTTTGTAGGTCACATATCAGACATTAGCAGTCTTTTAATAAGTGTTTGTGGCAGTTTTCCTCTTAACCCAGGTAGCTCCCAAATAATTGAGATTGGACTAGCATATTTATTTGACAAGTTTTAAGGGCATAACAACAGAGCAGGATTACTCTGTTTTCATTCTCTAAGCTAGTCTGGCTACCTCCCAGTGATTCTTGTATATTATACTGATCTGGCTCTCTGGGCTCTGCGTGCTTTCCCATGAGATCTCAAGGACTCTCGTCCATGGTAGATCTTCACTTCTCCTCTGTTTTTCCCCCTCCCTGAACTGGGTGGAATTCCAACCCTATTCTTTCCCCCGCTCAGTCATTGGACGATCAGCTTCTTGACCAATCAGGGAATAATTGGGGAACATAATTTACATAACATGGAGGCAGGAGATACTTAGAATAAGAATGGCAAGCAGATGTGGGGACACAGAAATCAGCCTTTTAATGATACAAGGATAATTTTGACACAGTGCACAATAACATTATGCCTATAATCATATATCCTGAATATCAGATTTACATTATGATTCATAACAGTAACAAAATTATATTTATGAAGTAGCAATAAAATAATTTTATGGTTGAGGGGGTCACAACACAACGGGAGGAATTGGTTTAGAGAGTTGCACCATTAGGAAGGTTGGGAATCACTGTTCTAAAGAATGCTGAGTAATATGACGGTAGGCAAACTATGCATATTTTGATTGTTTGATTGCTATGGAGAAATCAAGTTGAAGCTACAGGAGCATTCAGAGGCTGCCAATGTCATAATGGTACTGTGCCACCCACAGCTCTATCCTTCCCCAAAAGGGATCAAGTACAGCACTATTATACCAGATGTTATGATTCTGCTTAAGTTGATTCTGCACTAAATTATGCACGGTGCAGGATGGGTATTCTTAACATTATATCAGAATATCAGAAACACACACATAGATGCATATACATACATACACACATACACACACACACGTGCACATGCATATGCGTGCAGGATGGGTATTCTTAACATTATATCAGAAACACACACATAGACGCATATACATACACACAAATGTACACACACACACACACACACACACACACACACACACACACACACACTCCTGAACTCATGGCCAAGTGGCCATGGCAACTGTAAAGGCTATAACTTGGTTAATTTAGAAGGTCCCCATGCCTCGGTCTCAATGCTCCATGCTAACTACCTTGAAATTGTTAATAATTTTACCTTGAAATTTGCAATTATTAAGTAAAGTAGGTGAGGGACCTTGTGTAGGCTTTCTTCTCCAACTTGCCCCTTTGTTCATGGTGCCTGGTTTTGTTACTGTTATTAGTATCAGAGCCTGGGCTCCAGCATCCCTGACTGACCATCCATCCACCCTCTCTAGACTCAATTAAAGATGCAAAGTAATAGTGAAAAATAGAAGAAGATTTACTCAAAGTGGCCATGTCAAGAAGAGGAACAAAGTGGTCCATTGATATCCCCATACACAAGTCCAGCTATGTAGCCCTAACACAAGGCTTAGATTTAAATAGAAAGTAAGAGTTATGTAGAATTAATCAAGGTGTCTAAACTCCAGTCCTTCTTGCTCATAATTGGGAGGGATCAGGATGAAGAAGGTCCTTTATGGTGTGGCAGCGGGCTATATAGTAGCAGCCACCTTCACTATAGGCAAATAGCACAACACACTTGACTGGCCCCTTAGCAGGGTTGAGTTTCCTTCTGTTCAATCAAGCCAATACCATGTCAGCCTCAGTGAAGAGGTTTGTCCCTTGAGATCAATCCAGATATGATGGGTCCAGCACATGTTAACAGGCTGTGGGGGACCGACTTCATGTTCCAAGTCAGTTCACTGTATCCCTTAGGAAATATATACTGGATTGAGGAGCTAAGATCCTGTGTAATTGTAGATAGCTCAAACCCCTCCTACCCCAAGCATCCTCATGCCCAGAAAACACAAGGAGAAATGAAGAGCACCTTGACATTGAAGAATAAATGAAGAAGGATGTGAAATATTGTTCCTAATACCTTTAGCAAGCCATAAGCTGAGTTCATAAGGAGTGAGAGGCCCAGGTTCATGTCGCGCTGTGTGTGTCAACTTTGAGAGCCACTCTGCTCTCACTGTTCACCTCTCATGTTCTGCTTCATCCTACTGGGAACCTTTGAGCTAGCTGAGAACCATTAACCTTTCTCTTGCTTTCTCAGAGTACTCAATTTCCATTCCTCCTCTTCTTCTCATTTTGGGCTCTAAGTAAACCCTTCCATCCTTCCAGTTGTTCCCCGCAGCCTTTGCCTTCCTCTTTTCCTTGCCATTAGCTCTGTCCTCTTCCAGGTATCAAATGCACTCTCTACTTCTGCTGATACCCTCCCGTAGGCACTGCATAGCCCATCAGTCCCCTGCAGTCCCCTGCCCCACTCCATTGAACCCCCTCTAGTGGTATAGTCATGACTCACACTGCCGAAACTGCTTGGACAAAATGTATCCATATCTCAGCTTTTCCACTAGAAAGGACGTACAGCTTGGGTCAAATAGGTTTATTTACTGCCGTCTAGTTGTTGCCAGCTGTTTTAGAGACATATAGACAGGCTGGTAAGTTCCAGAATTTGAGTGTGCCCTTAAAATGTGCAGATCGGATACCAGGATCCTGAAACCCAAGTCAGTTCTTGGCCTTGTAGGGGATACTCTATTTCACCTACACTTGAGTCTCAGTTTTACTTTATGTGCTCTGGGTTCCAAACAGACTACATCACTGATTATTACAAAGGCCTTTTGCTGACTCCATTCCCTGACTCACTCAAAGCCTGCACTGGGAGTGATCTTTCCATTTCTTCGTATGGAAATTGTCTCTTCTTTCTTTTCATTCTCAGCTGAAACTTTTATCTTCTTTAAAGGCTTCTTTAGAGTGCCCCACCAGACACGGTTTAATTCCTAGGAAAACTTCTGCAGTATTATCGTGCCCTTTTCCCTTAAGTACTTCATACTCTGCTTTACAACTATTCACATATACTTTCATATTCTTCTCCACTGAAATATAAGCTCATTAAGGGCAGGGAACACAGATAATTAATTTTTGCTAGCTATAATTTGCATTAATCAGTTTCAAAGTGATTTGACATTTGTTCGGTTCTTGTGAAGTCAGGGAAAGTGAACTATCAGCCCCTCATGAGATACACATGAAGCTGAAGTAGTTTAAGTGGTTTGGTCAACTTCTACAGCTAAATAAGAAAGGCAGATGAAATCCACTTCCTTCAGACATGAACCTAGTGCTCTTTGGCCATAACCTCTTGCCACGTAAAATTATCTGTCTATTGTGTAAAGGTAAAGGGATGACACACTTAATATTTGGGGCACAGCACATACACAGGAGAGACATATTAGTGAAAAATAAACTATATACACAATTGTAAAATGATCACGTTCAATAAAGCACCTTGGTTAATATTTTAAAGTATGATAAAATATTCACTAATGAGACTCTTTATCAGTTGAAAAGACCTGGTGGTGTGAAGAGAATACAGGTAGTCTTCGTTAGAGGGAGTCCAAATAATGTTACCAAATGGACCAAGATTTTAATCTCCCCTAAGTTCTCAGAGTGAACCTGATTCAGCAAGGGAGCCCACTTTCAGCCCTGGGAGAGAACGGAAGGGAAACACATTTCCTGGTTTATCAGTGTAGAGTTTCTGACTGCAGACAAACAAAGCAAAGATGAACCTCTCGGTGGGAATTAAACAAGGAAGAGAATTCTGTAGAGGCTGGAGTGTTTTGGTAAAGGAAACATGCATCTGGCCCCTGTGCTTGTTCTTGTACTGCAGTCCATAATGTGATTTGTGTGGATTCACAAAGGCAGCATAAATGAAAGAGATGGCAAAAATACAGACCAGGAACACTCAAAGGGGAGCGCGCGCTGCCTGGATTCCAGCTGATAAGGCTGGATTTGTCTAGGGACGAAGTCTCTTGGAATTCGTACTTGAGGCTCCAGAGGCTGTAGCAAGAATTATCAGCTGTAAGAAGGCAGTCTCATTTAGCTTATGAAGCTGTTAGCGCTCTGCTTGAATGGACATTGATTGGGAATCGGAAGAATGTGATGGAGTAGGCCAGGACTTTATAATGCAATCTCAAAAAAATGGGATGCTTAACCCAACATATAAACTCCATTTCCGGGGAGATGTTAATTCCTAGACTCCTGCCTGTGTATGGAGGAGCTGGCACTAGCTATTCTGTGTGCTACAATGTTGCAGAGAAACTTAAATTCTTAGAAAAGACAAAAAGCACAGAAGGGGCTACCTCACAGAAAAAGGATTTATAAAGAGAACTACATACAATATTTTAAATTATGATGCATGCACTCTTACATGTAACATTTCAGTCAAAATACTTAAGTAAGAATAATAATTAAACTATTGCAAAATGTAGGCTCCAGGGTGAATTGAATAATAAAGTTTATCCATTTATTTAACAAATAAATGAATTATAATAAACCAAAACAATGCATTCAAGGAACATTTATTTATGTGTTTTAGCATGGTTAAGTAAAAACAGTAGAGTTATCCTACAGAATACTACATAAAAATTGTAGATGTGCAATGTATGTTCTGTTAAATGAATTGGCATTAAAATAATCTGTGCTAAGTTGGGAGTAGAAAGATTCTATGACAAAATAATAATATATATGTATGTATGTATACACACACACACACACACACACACACACACACAAGCAAACAAACAAGTACATGCCAAGTTATAGAGTGGAGACAGACTTATTCATTAAATACATATGTAGCATATATGGATATTTCTATATATATTTTCACATTCAAGTAAATATCCAGAATATATGTATATATGTTTTAAATGCATATATATATACATATATATAGTATATATCTTTTAAATGCTTATAATACTAAACAGTCTATCTAGAACCGATGCCAGTGGTTACCCAAAGGTAAAGGAAACAGTGATCAGAATACAGTGGCATAATAAAGAGAAGTTTCACAGTACTTCATGGCAAGCACAAGTCTTTACATTGCAAGAATGAATTGCTTGATTCCTGACTCCAAAACCAGAGCTCTGAAATCACCAATGACACCTGCCTGCCAGTCAACATGTATGCCAGATGCCCTATACAAAATGTCAGCATTACCTCTGTGCCTGTTTAAAATTTTATTTAGCTGAACGTGATTGTTGGGGGAGGGCAGCAATGGGGGGGATGGGAGGGAACACCCATAAGGAAGGAGGGGGAGGGATTAGGGGATGTTGGCCCGTAAACCAGGAATTGGAATAACACTCGAAATGTAAATAAGAAATACTCAAGTTAAAAAAATAAAATAAAAAAAGAATTTTATTTAGCTCTCTTAATAGTTTGAATCATATCAGAAGCAAGAACAATTGTTGAATTTCAAGAACAAACTTCAACATTTACCAAAAAAAAAAAAGATTTTTCAAAGTTTTCAGAGCAATGAGTATTCTTAAAGTTTACCATGCCATCCATTAACTGCTAACACATGATAGCATGGGTTACAGAGATCATAATAACAACATAGGCTTTAGGGGGTTCTCTTTACTACTTTAATTAGCAGCTTACCAACAAATTTGATAGAAAATATGTCCAGAAAGAATTAGTGCATATAATTGAAAACTGATTACTTTTGCTTCAATTTATCTATAACTGAATCATGACTTATATGCATAGCTGGACCAACATCCCTCTAGCTCTCCTACAGACAGTTAGGACCCTTCCTTCTATTATAAATACTTTATGCAAACCATACAACACACTTAGAAACTTTCCTTGCTATTGTGTTTTAAAAGTGTCTATTGAATCCAGACCATGTCACTGGAGAAACTACATTGAGATCTACACTATTTATTGAGCAACTACATATGTGGACATTTGGTCAGTTAAACCTATCGAACTCTTCGGATTGGCTTGTAACATGAAATTTCAGAGGACAAAGGATATGACTAGCTGGCATCTTAAATATGGAAAGGAAACAAAATGTCAAGGAAGCAAAGAGGTAGACAACAAGCATCCCCTGCTCTACTATTCTGTAGTCCAGACCTACCAGTGCACATTAGCTCAAAAGACTTTGATGCAATTTTTCAGATGTGTGAGCATTCTGCTCCTGGTAGGTTAAGGTAGCCAGTGCTACCAGATGTGACACCCTTATAACAAAGATAAATTCAGAAAACACCACCAAAACCTAAAATGACCCCCAAACTCTGATGACTAGAGGCTAGCATAAAAGCACAATGAACAACAGTCAGGGCAATATGGCACCATGACAGCCCAGCTATCCTGCTACAGAAAGTCCTAGATATTCCAACACAGCTGCAGCACAAGAAGAAGACAGTAAAGCTATTCTTATGAAGATGATACAGACCTTTAAACTGGAAATGAATAAATCCCTTAAAGAAATATGGCAAAATATAATCAGATAGGTGAAAAAGATGAAATAAAACTGTTCAAGACCTAAAAGTGAAAAAAGAGGCAATAAAGAAAGCACAAACTGAGGGAATCCTAAAGACAGAAAATCTACATAAGTGAACAGGAACTATAGGTGCAAAAGCATCACCAACAGAATATTAGAGTTGGAAAGAAAATGTTAAATCTGAAAAGTCCAGAAAATCTGGGACACTATGAAAAGATCAAACCTAAGAATAACAGGAACAGAAGAAAGATTCCCAGCAAAAAGGCCAGAAAATACATTCAATAAAATCATAGAACATTTCACTAACCTAAAGAAAGAGACACTTATAAATGTACAAAAAATCTTACAAAACACCAAATAGATTGGATCAGAAAAGAAAAATTTCCCACAACATAATAACCAAAATGTTAAATGTAGAGACTAAAGAAAGAATTTTAAAAATTGCGGGCGAAAGACCAAGTAACATGTAAGAACCAACCTATTAGAATAACACACAAGTTCTTAACAGAGATTTCAAAAGCCAGAAAGACCTAGGAAGATATTTTGCAAATGTCATTCCAGACATTTGTCATTCCACAAAACTTTCAATTAAAATAGATGGTGAAAACAAGAAATTTAAGAGCAAAACAAAATATAAACAATATCTATCCATAAATGCAGCCCTTCAGAAAATACAAGAAGAAAAATTCTAACACAAGGAGGTTAAGTACACCTAAGAAAACAAAGAAAATAAATAATTTCAAACCAGCAAAACCAAAAGAAACAAAACACACATACACACACACACACACACACACACACACACACACACACACACACACACTACCACCACTACCATCACCAAAATAACAGGAAGTCACAATCATTGGTCATTAATATTTCTCAACATCAATGGACTCAATTCCCCAGTAAAAAGACATAGGCTAAAAGAAAAACAGGAGAAAAACAGGATCGATCATTCTGCAGCACAGAGAGAGGAGAGGCGAGGCGCGAGGCGCGAGGGGCGGGGCGGGGCGGGGCAGGGCGGGGCGAGGCGAGGCGAGGTGAAAAGAAAGAAAAAAACCCTCAGTATCAAATAATAAAAATTACCTTGGTGTAAAGGGCTAGAAAAATGTTCTAAGCAAAGAGGCCCAAGAAACAAGCTGGAGTAGCCATTCTAATAGCTACTAAAATAAGCTTTCAACCAAAATAAATCAAAAGAGATGGGAAAGACACTTCATATTCATCAAATGAAAAATTCACCAAAATGATGTCTCAGTTATGAACAACTACATTCAAAATGCAAGTGCACATCACACACACACACACACACACACACACACACACACACACACCACATCAAACCCCACATATTAACTCTGGGAGATATCCCATAAGTGACCCTAAAATTCTATCAGAAAACTCCTACAGCTGATAAACATCTTCAGCAAAATAGCTGAATATAAAATTAACTAAAAAAAAATCACTATCCCTTCTATATACAAATGATAAACCGGCTGAGAAAGAAATTAGGGAAGCACTACCCTTCCCAATAGCCACAAGTAATATAAAACACCTTAGTGTTTCTCTAACTAAGCAAGTGAAAGACTTGTATTACAAAAATGAGCATACACGCAAAGATGTTCTGCCATACAACGTGGACACTTGCTCAACTATGTTCATAGAAATTTTATTTGTAATAGCCAGGAACTGGAAACAACCTATATATCCCTCACACGAAGAAAGGAAAAAGAAAATGTGGTACTTTTACACAATGGACTATTACTCAGCTACTAGAAACAATGACATTATGAAATTTGCAGGTAAATGGATGGAACTAGGAAAGATCATCCTGAGTGAAGTAAGCCAGACCCAGAAAGACAAACCAAGGTATGGATTCACTTACAGGTTGATATTAGCCATAAAGTACAGGATAATCATACAACAATCCACAGACCCAAAGAATATAAGTAACAAGGAGGGCCTAAGTGATTATGCTTAAATCTCACTGCAAAGGAGAAACAGAATAGACATCAGAGGTGGATGGAGGGAGAGAACTGGGTGAGAGAGGGGGCGGGGAGGGGAACTGAATGGGTTGAGTGTTGGGGAGACATAAGGAAAAAGGAGCTGGGAGAGAGAACTGGAATCATTGAGGGTGTACCTCTTGGACGAGCTAGAGACCTATAACAATGAAAACTCCTAGAGATCTACGGGGATGACCCCCAGCTAAAACTCCTAGCAATGGTGTTTATGGAGTCCAAACTGGCTCTCTCCTGTGACCAGGCAAGGCTTCTGATGGAGCAATTGGAACACCAACCCAGTCAGAAAACTTTCAACCTACAATTTTCCCTGCCTACAAGGTATGCATGGGTCAAAATGGAGCAGAGACTGAGGAAATGGTCAACCAGTTACTGGTCCAGCTTGAGACCCATGCCATGGGAAGCCAACTCCAGACACTGTTGATGACATTCTGCTATTCTTGCAGACAACAGCCTAGGTAAACTGTCATCAGAGAGGCTTCACCCAGCTACTGGTGAAAGCTGTGGCAGAGACTCATGGACAAACGTTAGGTAGATCTTGGGGAATCCTGCAGAAGACAGGGAGGAAGGCCAGAGGGGTCACAATCCACAAGAAAACCAACCGAATCAGCTAAGCTGGGCTTATACGGACTCGCACTGACTAAACTGCCAACCAGAGAATGTGCAGGGGACAGACTTAGACCCTATATGTTTAACAGTTTTGTAGCTTGGTCTTCATGTACGACTCCTAACAGCAGGAGTAGGGGTTTTCTCTGACTCTGTTTCCTGCCTATGGGACCATTTCCTCTAACCGGGCTGCCAAGTCTAGCCTCAATGGGAGAAGATGTTGCCTAGACTCACTGCGATTTGATATCCCAAAGGCTCCTTGATAGCCATGGGAGATCTCCCCTTTTCTGAAGAAAAAGGGATCAGGACTGGATGGGGTGGGGATGGAGGACAGAAAAGAGAAGAGGAAGAGGAAATGGCAGTCAGGAGGTACAGTAAATTGATTAATTAATTAATTAAAAATAACAAAGAGAGGTAAAAGTATGGGAATGGACTGCATATTTACTAAATGCAAGTAAAATAATCCAATGTGGAACATAAGTGGAGAGAGTATAAGGGAAGACTTTGGACAGTCAGTCCCCTCTAGGCTGAAACAGACAAAGACCCACAGCAGAAGAATGACAAATTCTTAGCCAAACATTCCAGAAATCAATATGTAGAAAAGCGCTTTCTGTGGGAGATAGAGTTGAGATGTACTCTGAGCTGTATATTAATCTGCATGTGTTTTTAAAACTAAAGAAGTATATAAACTGTTAACACAGAGTAGTCAGCTCAAGATAATTACTGGGGTCACGTATAAGGTTATGTGGAGGTTCCCATTACAGAGAAACTTAAAATGTATTTATTGATACTTCCTTATGATAAAATGCTTGAAGAGAATCACCCCAATCTGTAAGGTACAGTATAAAATCTGCAAGTTCTTTTTCCTGTTTGCTTGCATGTCTGAAATGGGAGATTACTATGTAGCCTAAGACAGCCATGAACCAGCACCGCCCTCAACTTCCCAGTTCTGGGATTGAAGCTCGTGCCATCAGGCCTGCCTTGTACATGCATTTTACCTTCTCAGGCTGCCCTCACCATTAGGAAAGGCAACCTTTCATCATCCAAAGCAGAAGAAGGTTTTATTAGACATGTTTGTTTTGTTTTGCTAAAATAGCTGAGAATTGTTTTTATGTAAACTATCTACTGTTAAGCTTCAACCCTAATTCTAATTAATTCAGAACACTATGTTCTCAAAATTCTTTAATTGACACTAACAGGGAGGGCAAAAAGTTACACTGTGCAGATATCCGAGACTTGCTTTAAACGTGTACCATTTGACGAGAAAGTTTTGATCGAGGATGGAGTAAGAACTCCCTGAAATAGAAAGGGGTCCCAGAAAAGGATTTCCTGATATTTTAACATTTATTGCCATTTCTTTACTTTTAAAAACCCAACAGTAAAGTTTTGTAAATTTAATTGCCCTGAAATATTTTGAGGTACCAAACACCCCAGGTCACTATCAAATATTTTTACATCAAAATATGCCTGTTACATTTTTGTGAGCGGTTTTCCAGGTACTGTTAGAGAAATTCAAAACATCCATTATTAAAACATCATCACTGAACCCTCAAAGTCTTCCAACTAGCCATCTTGAGAACTTCTTTTATGAAGAATAAATTCAATATTTTAAAATGAATGCCTTAAAATTGCACATAAAACTCATAAAATGCAAGACCTTATAATTTTTCAAAGTAAGTAGAAATGGAAATTTCTCTAGTAAAGTTAGTCATCTCATCATTTATAAACACAGAATAAAAATAGTAATTGAGATTTCAATATGGAGGAAGCTTATTTTTAACCTATGAAAACATTAATGTATATGTCATATTCCATGTGATTGTTTTATAGATTTACATCTTGAAAATTTAACTCCCATACTTCTGGTTGACTTGTCATTTTTTTCAATCCTTTTTTTACTTCAAATTCTTTAAGTATGCCTAATTAATATTATTCTATTAATATGTGCATTCTTCATAGGTCTCTTTCTAATGTCTACATTTAAAAAAATTAAAGTGACTAGAGTTTAGAGTGCTCATTAGCAAACCTCTTAAGATACTTTATTAAAAACCCTGACAACCTCCTTTGGGAATAGAAACAAAGAGTCTTTTCATATATTCAACATCTGAAATATTAAATGTGAACAGAAAGGGTTAATTAACTTTCCACCTTCCCCAAAATGAAAGATAAAGATGGCTAGAGTTGTTGGATTCTATTGCCCTTGGTAGAAAGCCCTGTTTTAAAATGTGTCCACTATTCAAATGCTTCATTCAAGGAGCTCCAAGTTGGAAGAGAGAACAGAAGAAGACTAAGGTTACACGGCTGATTTTAGGACATGGTCAAAAGGAACCACATGTTCGCCATTATTATCTGAAGGCCCTTTCCTATACCCTATGCTTAAGTAGACTCTATACTTGTGTACTTTTTCTATAGTAAAAGAAAATGAAACAACCTAGGATCATTTATAGAGGACAGACCAAAATTCTTTATAAACATGTTACAGATCAGCATTCATTTCCCATGAGAATGGCATGATATTCCTGTCTCTGCACACACAACCGGCTAGCTACCTAGATATCAGAGTTTTAGAAACCATAGTTTACAGGTATTTCTTAAACTAACAAAGTAGGTGCTTGCTCTGTGCTTATTTAAGATTGGCTCATGTATAAAACATCTTCTATATTTTTAGAACTGCAAAATAACACATCACCATTGTTGACAAGAAGGATAATTGGGCAACTTATTTTTAAAAGGAAATTAAATGTCCCATGTAGCCACCATGAGGAAAGCATTGGTGCTGACGCCTGATTAATTTCTTGTCTTCATATATCTGACCTGCATCTGTATTTCAACATTCGCAGAATTCTGTCTCTCTGCTTTCATTTGTCTCTGTCTCCATGCCTATCTTACTTCCTGCTTTGTTTTTCTTTTTTCTTTTAAGATTTATTTGTTTACGTTATGTATGTGAGTACACTGTAGCTGTCTTCAGACACACCAAAAGAGGGCATCGGATCCCATTACAGATGGTTGTGAGCCACCATGTGGTTGCTGGGAATTGAACTCAGGACCTCTGGAAGAGCAGTCAGTGCTCTTAACCACTGAACAAACTGCTTTGTTTTTCAATCTTTCTGTAAACACATCTATCTCATAGGCACTTGATAAAAGCTGAGCCATTTCTCCATTTCTTTGTCTCTTTCTTCAAGGCATCCTTAGAAGGGATCATCTCCATTACTATTTTCAGGACTTAACTAAAATAAAACACAAAGCCGGGTCTCATTTCACCATATTATAGGTCTGAAGTCATCCCAGGCATCATTATGTACTCAAATTCCCCTACTCCATTTCTGTCTTATTTGACCTATATTAAGTGGGCTATATTTTATCTTTATTACACAGTTGAGACCACACTATGCAAATCTATATTCTGATGTTTTGAATTGTATGGCATATTTTTATCATTTTATATGTATATCTTCAAAAGTAGGAATTAATATTTGACTGATTTTATGATTCCAGTGAAACCTCTTGCCTTAGACTCCTCAGCTACACAAGAGGAGTAGTAGATCAATGTCCAAGCAAAAGTCCGCTTAACTATGGCACTAAGAAATAACATTAAGGAAGAGGTCAGAAAAATTATACACAGAAACAGTATTCTAAACAGCAGTGCCATGCTTCCTTAGTTTATAATGGTAATGCATACATGTGATATTCCTAGCTAGTTAAATTTATTTTGCTTAAAGAGCCAAGAGAGGTGTTTGTGTTTATGTTATACAGACCTGGTATTTCACATCACAGAGGGAATAAATGTCAAATTTAATAAGACATGACTAAATGGTGGGATTTTGTTTTATTTAAGTGAAATGTAGTCTGTTCCAATTTCCATTTAAGATGAAATTTTATCTTGGTGTTGTGTGTGTGTGTGTGTGTGTGTGTGTGTGTGTGTGTGTGTGTGTGTGTGTGTGTGTGTGTGTGTGTGTGTGCAAAGGCAGTGTGTGTGTGTGTGTGTGTGTGTGTGTGTGTGTGTGTGTGTGTGTGTATGAAGGTCTGAGGACAACCTGGGCATTTTCCTTCAGATGCTGTTCACTTCAACTCATTTTTCGAACAAGATCGGTCACCATTGACCAGTTATTATCAAGTACTCTACTGCTCTGCTTCCCTAGCACTGGCCTTCCACGTATGTGCCACTGTGACGTGGCTACTAGGAATCAACTACAGGTCCTCATGCTTCCACAGCAAGCACTTCACCAAGGGAGCTGTCTTCCCAGCCATCCATCCTGCTCTTGGTTGGGGAAAGAAGCACACTGTGCTTTAGTTTGTAGGAGTAACCCATGTGAAGAGTTCTCAAGATATGTCCGTATGCTACACGTTGTGGAGCCTTCCCATTTAGAAGCCACATGCTTGTGGGTCTGTCAATCTCTATGCATTTTATAGCTGTGGGATGTGCCCTCATTCTCTTCAGACCTACCCGCATGCTTATGTCCTCCTCAGCATCCCAGAAAATTCTCTTGACTAACTCCCCAGGTTGCCTTTGCCTCTGCCTCTGCCTCTGCCTCTGCCTCTGCCTCTGCCTCTGCCTCTGCCTCCCTGCCTCTGCCTCCTGCCTCTGCCTCTGCCTCTGCCTCCTCTGCCTCTGCCTCTGCCTCTGCCTCTGCCTCTGCCTCTGCCTCTGCCTCTGCCTCTGCCTCTGCCTCTGCCTCTGCCTCTGCCTCTCTCTGCCCCTCTTCCTAGTGAACTCTAGAACTCTCTCCATACTCCTTTCTGGATATTTAGGCATACAATGTCCAATCCAAGTATTATATTGAGCAAAGAAATGAAAAATACCTGGAATGAGGTACCTTTGTTTCAGTGAGAAAGTACATTCTTAGACCTAGAGAAACTCTTTCTTGTGCTATAGATATCTATACCACTACTGGAATATATAATTCTATTAAACTAGAAGAATTTACAAACTTAAACAGTTCTGTTCATAGATAGTTCCAGAATGCTTACAAGTTTTTAAATAAAATTCTCTGTAGTGATACCAATGCTGTCTTGGCATGACCATAAGATTTTTCTAAGAAGAGGTGTGCTAACTGATTGCTGGATCTAAAGATACTATCCAATCACTCAGAATGGATTCAAAGGCCACAAATAGTTCATTTGACTAATATTCCTTAAGTCGGCACACTACCATTTGCATGTTATTGAAGATTTAATGAAAAATTCATAAAGGACTTGATTACGCTAATCATTTTGGTTGTATTGCACCTTTCCCTATCAACTTGAATACAATAATGATAATAAAACTTTTCCTACATTTCTTGCATGTTTGTGGTTCTCTCACACACAGCCTATTTCGTGGTTCTAGTTCAGGGATAAGAATTAGCAGAGGCACTACTAGTAAATGAAAAAAAAAAGTCAATTTAATGCATTGGTTCACATTTGATATTTTCTGAGCATACTTGTGGTTTATCCAAGTACAGACAGCTAAACATGATTTTCCCTAGCTAGTGTCTAGAGTGTTCTGGGTGTACACAGTGTCTCCTGTCTGCCCCTGCCTCTAGTCGATGCTTAAATTGAGCTGGAGAATTCTACTCTTAGAAACTCATAGTCCTGTCATTCTGTCCACTGTCACAGATCTGCCTCACCCAAAAGGCCTAATGATCATCACTCTCTTTCTGCATCTTGTCTAACCTTCTGTAAGATAAGTTAGTATATTAGGAATTTGTCTTTCTAATTTCAGGAATATTTTATCAGCATGACTTTTGTTACATAACTTTAGTTAAACAGTAAAATTTGGTTTTAGTATTGTTTAAAAAAAAACTTCATGACTCTTAGTGCTATGGAGGTTTTTGTTTTGTATGTGTGTTGTGTGTGTTCATGGTTATGTGTGCATGTATGTGTAGAAGCCAGAGGTCAACATCAGGCTGGTTCTTCTTTGTCTCCCCAGCATTAGGCTTAGACAGGTACAAGCTCAGCTACTCTGGTTCTTTATGTGGTACAGGGGATCCAAGTTCAGGTTTTCATTAGTATTATGTGGTATGCACTTTACCAATCAGCCTCCAAGATATAGAAATTTTAAGAAGCAATGCTATAGAAAATGCTTTTGTATTGTATATATTTTTGTTTTCTAATTTTCCAAGCTAAAGGGGAAAAAATCACTTCAGGAGGCTGAAACACAATGGTATAGAGGAGACTTGAGCCCAGGTCTTCATTCCTAATCCAGTGACCCCGACTTAGGATCTGCACATCAGCTACCTGAAGCCCATACTGCTTGGATCCTCTAAAGAGTTACACGTTAGTGGGAAGTCCCTAAGACATGGGGTGGTGGGTGCCTTTGCAGGGATTGGTAGGACACCAGCATTTTCTAGCTCTCTTTTGCTTCCTAGCATTAAGTTGAATAGTGTTTCTCTGCCATTCCATGATTTGGCACAGGACCAAATTACCTGGGCAACTAGTCATAGACTGCAACTTCAAAACTGTGAACAAGCAAAAGTGAAAATAAAAGCCAAACCTTCGGTTTATCAATATCTAGTCTTAGCAATTTTATTATAGCGACAGAAAGCCAGGTGTTGTGCACTTGCTAGTATCTACTTTATGAGGTAAATTCTCTTGTTCCTCCGAATTGGTTTCTAATGCTTATGTCCACAGTCTTCACTTTGTGCTGCCTACTGTGATTTGTGATTCCTGGAATACCTACATTAGATAGACATTCCCTATCCATCCCTCTTCCACTCATACCTAAGTAATCAAAATGCAAGCACAGTGAATTATGTCTACAAGATAGGCACTGGAGTTTTAAGAAAAACCTTCGGATTTACTAACACCAGGCCATCAGTGCACACTGGTCTTACTGTCCAGAACACTGAGGTCCGATAAAATAAATTGAAGACCTTCTTACCCAACATACCAAAAGCACCTGGATGACACAGACCTGGAAACTGGCACGCCAGCCCATGCCAGCTCATGCCAGCCCATGCCAGCCCATGCCAGCCCATGCCAGCCCACGCCAGCCCATGCCAGCCCATGCCAGCCCATGCCAGCCCGTGCCAGCCCATGTCAACCCATGCCAGCCCATGCTAGCCCATGCCAGCCCATGCCAGCCCATGCTAGCCCATCATAGAGCTATGTAGAATGATTCGTTTACAGATTTTTCTATTGCTTCCAACACAAATCACTGAGCATCTCCCATGTACTTTTACACCCTCATAGTGCTGAAACCCACAGACAAAGACGGCCCAACTTCCAGTCCATCAGAAACAGCATATTTTAGCCCTGTTATCGGTTTATCAGGAGAGATTGTTTTAAGATTGCCTGGCTCCAGTACAGGTGAGTTTCTGCTTCTTGATCTCTGGAAATGACTGGTTACATGTATTTCTAGTATCTTATCTAGGTAAGTCTAAAGTGAGGCTTCTTGGTAGACTGAGCTACAAAAATAGAACCCAGTCTGAATGTAGCCAGTAGAATTGCCTGGAGGGACAAAGAGAAAAACCAGTAAATGCTGGATTCTAGGTTGGTTTCTCCCATTAAAGTTTCTATTTTTGCTATTAGTTTGATTACATTTATTATTATTACTATTACTATATCATCATCATCATCATCATCATCATCATCATCATCATCATCATCACCACCACCATTATCATTCAAGTGAATATTCCGAAAGCCATTAAGTGAGTGTATTTTCTACTTCAGGTCATATGAAATCCCTTTAAAGGCAGACTGATAAAAAGTCAATGCCATTCTGGGAGAGTTTACTGCTTGCAAGAGTAGAAATTAAGTCCTTGATACCAGTTCCTTCTCACATTCTGCTTTTGATTCATTGGAGACCACTGGGACTTACAGGGGTGTTGAGGAAGGCGGAGGTACTATCCTGAGTACAAGGGAGACTTGACAACAAAAGAACCGGGACCATCAAAGTGAGCAGAAAAGTATCCTCCAAAGGCCTCTCCCACCCCCTGCTTAACACAAGCAAATTTCTCTCCACAAGTAGAGTCCCATCTCCAGTCTCCCTCTGCTTTTATAAAGCCCATTATTATTACAATAGCAGAGTCATTAGAGAAGAAAATGCTGGACTCCTTTCTCTAGCTGGAGGTCTGCTGTTTCAAACTTCAAGCTGTGTCCAGCCCTTGTTGTGTGGCAGGTCCCCTGAAAACTACCCCAGCAGGACATGACATGTTAAAAAGAAGGTTATTGAATAAGGAAAACGGACTATAGTGATTGATCTCCCATGGAAAACAGCTGTTTCTTGTTAGCGGCTACCTGAACGTCTCTCCCTGCATTTTACAGAAGTCTGAGAACTATACCAATCTAGGGAAATGCCAACTAAGGCATTTGCACGTTGAAGAAAGATGGCAAGTTCTTTTTATCGTGGCAATTTCATTTATAGTTGAAGTATATAAGAATTCATAAGCAATAATTATTATTCTCCCTAAAGTTATGTCTGCCACAAACCAGGTCCTCACAGAGAAGCCCTTCCCCCGACATGGGCTAATATAGGACACTCACAAACCCTAAGTCAGAAGGGTATCCAAATAATGCAAATATTTGATAACTAGGGCATGGAAACCAGTATAGCACCCATATGGTCTCCTTTGTTAGCAAAGTGAAGGTCTATTTCAGCATGCCACGTGAAAGACGTACTTGCTGCAAAGAAATATTTCAGTCTTAAAAATCACTTTCTGTTTCTGTGAACAAAAGTTTATAAACACACACACAGACAGACAGAGAGAGAGAGAGAGAGAGAGAGAGAGAGAGAGAGAGAGAGAGAGAGAGAGAGAGAGAGTGTTCCTGAATAGCATTTCTGAATGAGAACTATTGCTCCTAGAGGAATGCAGGGTTATGTTTTTGTGAACTGCTCATATGGAATTTACACATAATCAGAATTGACTGCATTCACCATTTCACGAATTTTGGTGTCCTTGTTCCCACAGATTCTATAAATCACCTGTCATCCTTGGTAATCTAGCTTTTTTGGCATTGATAATATTAGAACTTTTTCTTCATTCTTGATATTTTAAGGTTTTTTCTCTAAGAGTTTAAGGGGTATGAATTTAATTTTAAAGACTTCGTTTTTAATGTGTGTGTGTGTGCCTGTGTGTGTGTGTGCCTGTGTGTGTGTGTGTGTGTGTGTGTGTGTGTGTGTGCCTGTGCTATGAAACTAAGGGTGTGTAAAGAGTCTGGAAAGGGGCATCCAAACCCCTTGGACCTGATACAGCCAATTGTGATTGTGATTCCACTGCTAGTGGAACTCAGTTCCACTTCAAGGGTGTGAAGATTTTCAACTGCTGATACATCTTTCTAAACGTTATAACATTAATTTTAGTACCTCTACAACTCTACAACCACTACAACAACTAGTGCTTGCTTCCAATCTGGCTCTTGCCCTCTTAGATAGATAGATAGGTAGATAGATAGATAGATAGATAGGTAGATAGATAGATAGATAGATAGATAGATAGATAGATAGATAGATAGATAGAGTGTCCCAGAAAAAAATGTGTTATTTCAAAGGTATTTCCTACTATTATTTGCTTGCTTATAAAACTACACTTCTGACTCCTAAGATTCTAGCCCTTGTTCTTGCTACCATTTTTCCTTCTTTCTATATCTTAGTTGGTAAATTCAATGTGCATGAAAATGGGGCTCTGCTCTCTTTCTTTCTGAACGATCTCTTTCCCTTACACCATTTCACAGCTGTCTGCAATGGGCTCCTTAGAAAAGGTAGCTCACCTCGGTGTTGTGTAGTAGTTTACCGCAAGATTGAAACACCTCATCCTGCAGGAAAACTCCTTCCAACAGAAGTAAAACAACTAAAAATAGCTTCAAACCTTCCTACCCCCACCCAACTCCCCCTATCTCCTTCTTCCCCTACTCAGACTCCTGCCACTGTTAAGCAAAAATTACTGCTGAGTATCTCAGGCAAGCTAAGCTGTGAAGACTCTAAGAACACCCCAGCTGTCTGGAAGAGGTTTAGGCAAACAGAATCTCTTGGATGGACATTCTGTAACCTAGTGAACTACCTACAATCTATACAATGAGCTCCATGTTCCAATCTTTGTGAGCTCTCACCCATGCTGGAGTGAACGTTGTTGATACAGTCGTCTTTGAGTTATTTATCCTCCTAGAAGTGACCCCAATTATTTCACAAGTTGGACTTTGGTGATATCTATACTTTGGTCTATCGTGAGATTTTTCTCTGGGGGAATAGACATGTGTGCTGTATCTCCCCAGGAAAAGTCTGGACCCAGAACAAAGAGGAATACACATTCCTGAAAATGGTAGTCATGCAGACAGAGTATTCAAAACAGAATGTGCAGTTGAGAGGTCTGAAAACTTGGGAATAAAGTATTTCTAGCTTCCCAGGAAAGCACATTGGACTTCTCAAGGAAGGCCACTAACAATGGGTCGTTAATCACTGAGAGCCCTGACATAAGAGGATGAGCCTGCAGCTGAGTCAGATCCTGGGTCATCTGACCGAAAGGAGATAATGGAGCAGGAGCTGAGTCAGTTCCTGAAATTGTTCAAGGCCTCACCAAAAACGGTAGAACTAATGTAGCACGTACTAATATCACTGCTGTACTCCTACTAATCATGTTAGAGGTTACCTAAACCTTCTAGAAAATTCCTCTAGACCTGCATAAAAAGGAGCCTGCAAGTTCCTCTACCTGGTTGCCATTTTGATGAGTGGTTAATCCTTGCATGCTGGTTGTTTCTGCAGAATAAACATTCTTTGCTGTTGCACACTCTTTGAGTCTGGGGTCTGCCTTCAACAATTCTCAGACCATAACACACTGGCTTAGCTTTAATTCATCACCCGAAACTCTGAAGCCTCCCCTTACAGCTCTAGAAATTCTGTGCTAGCTCCTGGTGTCAGGCAGGGAGGTTGGCCTCAGTCTGGTTAAACTGTGCCCCTTTCTGGTTAAGAAATTAAAATCCTTATTACTAGTAGCTAGTAACAAGGTTTCACCTATTACTAGGCGTGACATTAGTTAGAAATAAGTTCATTGCTAATGCCACACTATGTCATGCTGTAGCAGGGTGGGCTTAGGGAGAGGCTAGAACAAGTCTCTCATGGTAGGACTCTCCTAACCACTGAGCCATGCTGTGAAGAACCGCTATTGTGCAAGCCGCATGCTTTCTGTTTACTTGCAATTCTGATAAACTAAAAAACCCATGTGTGTGAGAATTCTTAGCTTTCCTCCTTTCAAAGAGTGGGTCAAAAAATTTCATTTGTAGGTTGCTAACTCTGTGTGTAGCCACACAGAACTTGGCTATTTTATTTTCATTCTTTTAAAAATTATTTTATTAATGTATATTTATGTACCTGTGTGCATATATGTGTACCATGACTTTCAGGAGCCTGCAGACGCGACAAGGGGACACAGATTCTCCTGGAAATGGCTCAGGGGCTGAGAGTGCTTTCTGCTCTTCTGGAGGACCTGAGTTTGACTTACATATGACTGTAATTCCAGCTCCAGGGGCTTAGACAGTCTTTTCTAGCTTGCAGAGGCATCTATACTCAACACACACACACACACACACACACACACACACACACACACACAGAGAGAGAGAGAGAGAGAGAATAAATTTTAAAAGTGAGAGACATTTATCATGAATACATCTCTGGAGTTGATGAACATACAAGAGTTGTACGTCATCTTATTAAAAGTGTTTTGTAAATATTCTATGAAAGCATATATACCCTTAAAATCTTAAAAAATCAAAATAATATTTTTCAAGAAAAAGGAAAAAATTACGAAGATACAAAGACCATTTCAGGGTGTAAAGTTTAAAAAATTCAATCAGAAACAATTTTTCATGTAACTTTTCTGTCAGGAATGTTAAAATTTTGGATCCATTGTGCTAGACACCAAAATTTCCTCATTTTTCCATCTGCCACTCTTTACTTAAATATTTAAGAAATACTGTACAACACTATACGGTGTCTCTAAGAAAATGTTTCTGATTCAGGGTCTTATTCAAGTCCATTTCACTGCTAGTTAAATAATTTAAAAGCAGGAAAACATCTCAAGTGCAGCAGAGAGCAGCTGGAGAAATTTCATACATAGCAGACAGAATCAGCCAATAAAGAAAGCCTGTACTAGGGGTAAGGGAAAGCACACTCAGCAAAGCACAGAGGAGAGAGGACACCCTGAAAGCCAAACTCAGTCTCTCCTCAACTGCTGGGGACTTAAGGGTCTTTGATTAATTTGAACAAACACTGGGAGGCTCATAGTGCCTCACCATTGACTTAAAAATGTCCTAACGTGGCTTTGAACTTGCTGGGACTGTCCACAGGTTAGGGTGTGGCTGGGGGGAGCAGGATAGGCCTTTATATCTGATAAAGTATGAGAAGCCAGAGGTTTTTTTTTTTTTTTTTTTTTAAGCCGTGGCTCTTTTCCTCATCTCTCTTTGTTAGGGTTTTACTGCTGTGAACAGACACCATGACCAAGGCAAGTCATAATTGAAGTTGGCTTACAGTTTCAGAGATTCAGTCCATTATCATCAAGGTGGGAGTATGGCAGCACTCTAGCAGGCCTGGTGCAGGAGGAGCTGAGAGTTCTACATCTTCATCTAAAGGCAGCTAACACAATACTAATTTCTGGACAGTTAGGGTTAGGATCTTAAAGCCCACACCCACAGTGACATAACTACTTCAACAAGGCTACACTTTCTAATAATGTTACTCCCTGGGTCGATCATATACAAACCATCACATTCTCTATCTCTGTCTAACTCCTAGTTCATCAAAATGAGTTCTAGTGTATCCCAGGTCCTGTGAGAATCTAGGAATGGGTATACTTTGCTGCCAGGAGAGAAAAGTACTCACATGCAAACTTTCTGATTTCAATAATGGACTGATAACTGACGGAGAAGGACACGTTAAGAAAACCTGTCACTGACATCAGATTCATCTTGTAGGTAAACATCAGCCATGCCCTGTAAATGATACTCTATAAAATTCTAAATTGACTTAAAGTCAGCATGAAACATCCATTAAAACATTCAATGAAGCTTAGATCTAGGTCACCCATGGTAAATAACACACACACACACACACACACACACACACACACACACACACACACACACACAACTTAAAGCACATAAAGTTCTATTATCTCCCACAAAATGCCTATTAAACTGTACTAAATTTAGAAAAGAAAGCCTTTCTTTTCAACTTGAATACTTTATTGTACAGTTTGTGTACAAGTTGTGTGTGTACAGTTTGTGTACAAGATGTGTGTGGAGTTAGGTAGCTGATTCCTTGATTTACCTACCAATCATGAGAAAATAATAGTCTCTCTCTGGTCCCTTTTCCCTCATGTAGAAATCTGAATACCTCTTGCTTTATGTGAGCTTATTTGAATCACAGAGTGTTAGCTAATGTAGTCAGTTAAGATCATCAAAAAGATAAGCCAAATAACCTGAGGATAAAATAAAACCGAGCACAGAATTCTAAGGCCTTTAAAAGGTCAAGGTACCTACTGACATCGCTGTTTCAGTGTGTGAGAATGCAGACACATCTAGTCAGATGAGAGGCAGACCGGAGAGATGTTGGCACAGAGGCCAGCCTGATCTCCTGATTCATGTTCAGACTCAGCAGGGGGCAGTCAGAGGTTTGGCTATGCTGGTTGACATAGAGGACCTGAGAGACCAAGAATATACGGCTCACCTGAGCTCCTGTTTATGGAGATATTAGTGGCTTAATAACCTGGACTGTTCTTCACAGTGAATCATGTTCCCAGAGGGCAGATCTATTCAGGAAACCAAATTAAAGATGAGGAAGTAGCCTTGTCACTGTGAACAAAGAAAGTCGCAGCCCTTTAACAGTTATGGCCATCAAGCTGAACAAGTCAGAGAATTGCCCTCCTGGAATATATATTCTCTCTTCCCTTTAAAGCAGGACAGATGTAAGAAGATACTTCATTTTTCAGAGTCATAGACATGCAGTTAGCTACAATTCACTTCTATTTACTCTCCTCTCTCTCTCTCTCTCTCTCTCTCTCTCTCTCTCTCTCTCTCTCTCTGTGTGTGTGTTTATGTGTGTGTGATTGTATATGTGTCTGTCCATGTGTGTGCAAGTGTGAACACCAGAGGTCAACCTCAGGACTCTTCCTTATTTGCCTTTTACCTTTTTTTTTCTTTTTTTCGGAGCTGGGGACCGAACCCAGGGCAAGCGCTCTTCCGCTGAGCTAAATCCCCAACCCCTTACCTTTCTTTTTGAGACAGGGTGCGTTCCTAGAACGAGGCGTTTGCCAATTAGTTTTAGCCAGCTGTCTAAGTGACTTCAAAGGACTGCTGCTGCCTCTGCCTCTGCCTTTCTGGAATCACAGGTGCGCATCTCCTTAGCAATTTCTTTCCATGGATTCTGGGGTTGGACTGGGAACGTGATGTGTATGCAGCAAAGATGCTAACGAATGAGACATCTCCTCAACCCCCAGTATTAAATTTTATGAACTCAGGAATAGGCTAAGCCCAAACAGATATGTTTGTATAGGAAAAGGAGGTCATATTCAAGGTATTTTGTATCGATGGGATGTACATGTAAAGTTTTAACTTTAATAAAGACATGATTAAGGCAGTGTCGTGCAAATTCTATGTAAGTGGGTGGTAGGTGGCAAAAAGGCAAAATGGGGGATCTCCCATACTTAGGGATTTGGAGTGGTGGGGCAGTTGGCATTCTCTGTGTACTACTCCATTCAATTCACCGTTCTCACCGATTTCAAGAAATACAGATGTAACCCATACATTTCCTAAGGTCAACAAGTCCTTCAAAAATCTAGAGAGTGTTGGCTCCCCAAACCCCTTTGCCATAGTATGCTATCAGTTGACATGGTAAGTAGAGAAATGAAAGAAATTATAGCTGATTTAGGAAGCTGAGAATTGTCTCAGAGCTTGGGCATGCTATCATGGTTGCAGTGTGCTTCCACAGACAGCTTTATCATTTATTGTGAGAAAAAGTATTTATGTTATGGAGTATGCCTCATTATGGTTCAATACTGGCAACAATAAATATTTAATTATGTAAGTATCTCTCTCTCTCTCTGCATCTTTATTCTCCAAAGTATTCCAGCTTAGACAATGAATGAATTGAGTATACTACTCTATGACCATGGTTCTTAATAGAGACATTCCAGGTGTCATGTCTTTGAAGATGCACCCAGCAATGGGACCCTGGGTTCCCTCTCTACTGTGACAGTTAAGCAGGTAACTGCCTCCTAGTTTGTCAAACCTCAGATAATAACGGAAGTAGCTACTTCATTTGATAGACTAAACCTATCATTCCTTTAGCATCTTCTTTAGTATATGTATATATATGTGTATATATATATATGTATATACATATGTGTGTATATATATATATGTATTTCCAATGTTATTCTCTTTCCAGATTTCCTGTCCGTAAGCCCCCTTTCTCCTTCCCCTCCCCTTTTTCTTTAACAGTGTTCCCCTCCCCATCCACTCTCTTCCTGCCCTATACCGGGGGTCCAACCTTGGCAGGACCAAGGACTTCTCCCTTTGGTGCCCAACAAGGCCATCCTCTGCTACATATGCAGTTGGAGCCCTGGGTCAGTCCATGTATAGTCTTTGGGTAGTGGTTTAGTCCCTGGGAGCTCTGGTTGTTTGGCATTGTTGTTCTCACGGGGTTGCAAGCCCCTTCAGCTCCTTCAATCCTTTCTCGAATTCCTTCAGTGGGGGTTCTGTTCTCAGTTCAGTGCTTTGCTGCTAGCATTTGCCTTTAACATCCTTTAAAGATGCAACTGTTTGTATGACTCAATCTTTAATATTATTTCATCGTATCAAGTTTTTCTGCCTTCTTGCCCTATAAAATATCATATTTTCAGTAAAAAGATTATAGTCTTTGAATAAAATATTCTTGTTTTTGAATTAATTCAAATAGATGTTATAAAACTTAACATCTTTAAAAAGTCATCTTCATTAAAAATAATAATTACATACAATCAGGATGCTCTTAGCAAATTTGGGTAGTATTTATGTGAAGCAAAAGAAAAGAAAAATAAACCTACAGCATACCTGAAAGTACAAGTTGTGTGTGTGTGTGTGTGTGTGTGTGTGTGTGTGTGTGTGTGTATGTGTGTGTGTGTATCAGTTGATATGGTAAGTAGAGAAATGAAAGAAGTTATATATATATTTACTTTCAGATTATAAATCATATGTTAAATCCTGAATGATCCAAAATCATTCTTATCTAGCTTTTGAAAAAAGAGTAACCTAGATATGAAACCCCCCAAGCTGTCCTAATGTCTCATTAACCTCAAAGGGACTGTTTCTGACTCTCAGGTATTAAAAACAGCACACTAAAATTAGCATTAACCAAGCAGCAGCATTTTAAATAAGGAGAGTGTAAAATTTCTCCTGAAGAAGGTTGATGTCATAATAAGGGAAAGAAAACAGTGCATAAGATACTGTGGGAAAGGCCCAGGTCCTACCTGGCACACTGGGGTAATACCCTTTAAGCTACAGGTTCATATATACAGTTTACAGAAACAGCTGAGGCGTGAGTTAAGATAAATATCTTAATTTGCTTTCTAGTGTTTTAATAAAGACATGAACAAAAGCAACTTGGAGAGCAAAGGGTTTAATCTATCTTACATATTCATATCACAGTCAATGACTGAGGTAGGTCTGGGCAGAAACTCACGGCAGGAACCTAGAGACAGGAGTTGATGTAGTGGCTGTGGAGGAATGATTCTGACTGGCATCCTTTTTCAGGCAGCTCAGTTTGTTTTCTTACAGCATTCAAGAGCACTTGTCCCCAGTGAACTGAACTCCTCATATCAATCATCCATCAAGAAAAAGTCCCAAAGACTTGCCTACAGGGTAACCTGGTGGGGGCCATTCTTTTAATAGGGGTTTGCCCCTGCTCAGATGACTGTAGTTTGTGTCGAGTAGCGCCAAAAAGTAAATGCAAACAGAATCCCCAAAGTGAAATGGAGTCTTGGGAGCGAAGGAGCGTTACCTTGTACCTGGGAAAGACAGATGAGTGTAACATTCTCAGGTTTTGCTCACAGTGCCATGAAAAGTGCCATTTACTAAATGCCACCCAGGAAGACAGGATGCTCAATCATTTGGTCCTTCTTGTCTCATGTCAGATGAAGTAGTCATTAGGAATGAAACCTTGAAGTCTGCCAATCAAGCAAGTGGGACAAATGACTTCAAAATATATCATATTTCCTACTTTGACCTACCACTGATCTAATGTCTTGAAGTCTTTGAGATCATTTTGGATAATAATAGGAAATTAATAGATTTGAGAATCAGACACATTGGTTTTAAAAAGTAGAACTAATACAATCAAGCAGGGGCAATTGGTTTGTACCGATTTCTGTCCTATCATTCCAAATTAAGACTTGAACCAAAATATTTTTAAAACCATGCTAGAAGTGAGCACTAGGCCAGCTTTATCACCAAAGTGACCCTGGACATTCAAGTTCTGCAATCAAGACTGAACTTAAGAGGGAGAGCCAGTGCCATGCTCCAGAGGACCAATAAGTGACAACTGAAAGCTTTATGACATCTGCCTGTTAGTTTGATTCTACTAGGAGGCTACTAGTGTGATGACCATGCTTTGCATTCCCCCCCCCACTGCAAATAAAAAGGAAACAAAAGGTCTTCCGAGTTTAGAATTTAATAAACTTATATTTCATTTTCATTGTGAATACTCTTATCTGGATTCAAGAAAGCATGCAAAAATGTAAGGAGAGTCAATAGTGTCATTTTGACGATTTTTAGTGTTATTTACACTCCCAAAGCAAGATGAAAATGAAACAATTATACATAGTTTAAATAACAAATGCTTAGAAAGAAGAATCTTGCCCTCTACAATCCTTGGTGCTGGAGCGAGAACTCAGTGGCCTATACATGAAGATCTCGAGAGCTGTGCTTACTGGGAAAATAGTATATGCCACAGAGCAGGCAGGCTAGTAGCCAAAGTCAGACTTACCTGACTTTCCCAGATGGACATTATCTAAAATTTCCACTAACTTAGTGGTCTCACTGCTAATGAGTTCCTGGGAACTCGGCTTGATTGACCACCCAAATGTGCTCACATAGTGAGAAACAGATTTACGTAAGCATTTAAGTGACAATGACGATTTCCACATTAACGAGGGTTCCATTCTCATTCATAAAGAAGATTCCAGCAGGGTTACCTTTGCTAACATGCTCTGATTAAAGAAAACTAGGTAAGCGGACAATTCTGTGAGCATGCCTGGGTCAAAGGCATACCCTTCCAGACAGCTAATACACCAGAAACAAAAAGACAATGGCTATGATGAATCTAGCTGCTTGCCTTTTCTGAAAACAGTAGGTGAGGCGGGGGATATGGCTTTTAAATTTTACATAATATTGCCAATTGAACAAATGTTGTGTGAACTAATTGTCAATCATAAAGCATTCCTGTTCTAACAAGCCAGAGGTATTTTTGTTTTAATCAACTCTTCCTTCTCATGCAAAATCACTTAGAAATGTTGGCATTTTCAATGAACTACATATTTGAGGAAAGGAATACAAGCCTGCCCTTTGAAAATAAAGACAAGATGCAATTGTGTTTGTTAAACTACTCTAAATAGCAACCTAACTGGTGTTTTGAATAATTGAGCTTCCTGTCCCTTCAGCTACCACTCTTTCAATATTAAACAACCCTACTAACATTTACTGGTAATCATGCCTAAACCAGTTTTTAAAATCAGACTGCTAATGAGAATGGTGGCAGATCCAAGCTTCCTGAAAAATCTACTATGAATTGTTTTAAAACCTTATTAAGGGTATTTCAGATGAATCCATACAATACAAGGATTTTTCAATAGCGTCTGTAACTTTTATGCTTCTCATGAAAATCACGGTTTGATATGCCAATAAATAAGATAGCAGATCCTGGGGATATCTGTTTTTCCTGATCTTGAGGACTGAGATTAGTATGAATAAAATGCATATCACATAGTAGGCAAGTCAATGGTCAGAGTAAGATTTACCCGGGCAAATATTCCCATGGAAAGTCAAACAGGAACAGCTTGGCTGATACGGTATTTCTTAAGGGTATTCGACAATTATATGCATTCATTTTCCATGATCAAGATTAAGCTTAAGCATGAAACAAGCTATTTATACTTTGAATAGTTTGCCTGCTTAAGAGAGAGAGAGAGAGAGAGAGAGAGAGAGAGAGAGAGAGAGAGAGAGAGAGACGATCTGAGTCCCACAGTATCCTAAGCAAAGAAATGTTGAAACTCTGCAATTTACAATATACCCAGTTCACATGACTTTTAAAGTTTGTTTCTTAGAATAACTAGAACAATCTGTGTGTTGTATCAAAGACTTGTATGTCGCTTAGATTTTCACCCAGGGTATGATACCCCTCTGACTTTCATACTGCATTTCCTATTGCATTACAAACACTGTCTTCCTTTTTTGAAGAAAGGTATTCTTTAGTGGTCAAGCATTATAGCTATTTTAAGATCATGTTTGTGGAACTCATGAACATAGACTTGAGAGATTGAGCTTTAATCAAGAAATTAATCAATATTTTCAGGATTATACAGATAAAGACTTTTTCCACCAATGGACTTCTTGCTGTTGATTTGGATATGTATGCACCTTGTACTGTGCTGTGTCCTGAAGATAATACTTTAACATGTAAGCAACACCTTTTCATAAAATTTATCCATTTAGATCTACCCACGCCATTGATCTATTCTCCAGCCATTTATCCTACATCGACACTTTGCCATAAACCAGGCTCTCTGCAAGACACAGATCAGAGATATTAGAAAATTGTTGCAAGATCCATATCTCCAAGTTATCTTTAGCCAGTGAGAGATATAGGTAAGCTGAGAAATGAGACAGCATACTATGGGACGTTTTAATGGCCTCTTTGCCCAAAGTTGTATGTGAACACACAAATAGAGATTGAGTCTTCATTCTGTATGAGGGAGAAAACAGCAAGCTGAGGAATGTTCCATAAGAAGTTTCTGCTGAGTCAAACATGTTAAAAAAATGACCCAGTGTTGCTCACCAGAACCTATCTCTTCCACAAAAGAACGCAGAGAGGTCTACAGAGTCTCATCAAGAACCAAAATTTCACCAGTTGTGGTGGTGCATGTCTTTAATCCCAGCCCTTCAGAGGGAGAGACAGGCAGATCTCTGTGAGTGTGAGTCCAGCCTGGTCTACAAAGTGAGTCCAGGACTACACAGAGAAATCCTGTCTTGAAAGAAGAAGAAGAAAAAAAGGAGGAGGAGGAGGAGGAGGAGGAGGAGGAGGAGGAGGAGGAGGAGAAGGAGAAGAAGAAGAAGAAGAAGAAGAAGAAGAAGAAGAAGAAGAAGAAGAAGAAGAAGAAGAAGAAGAAGAAGAAGAAGAAGACGACAACAACAGCAGCAACAACAGGAGAAGAATCAAAAGTTACAGCCTAATGTATAAAATAAATTGAGGTTATGAAATGATTGATTGATAATGAAATGATGAAATGAATGGCCACATTGGCAGTACAACATTCAAACTAGCAAAACGAGAGTTAAGGCAATGTAGAGGGTTCCTCTGCACACTAAGCAACTGCTGACAATGATATTCCCATCTCTGATCTGCAGAGCTGTGTCAAGGAAGGCTAATATGACATCACATAACTGCTTCTCAAGATTTCTGTTATATGACTGCTGGTGAATTCTGTTTCGGTCTACGGTGGGCCATGTCCTTCTATATGTCTTGATGCAGTTGAATACAATACATTGAAGGATGATCTGGAAGTGTAACTTGAAGAGTCTGATCATAATAAGCCAACTTGTAAGCCCCTTGCTAGCAAACACAGAGACAGTATTAGATGCAGGATTCCAAACTGAATGGTGAACTTGCTTTTAAAACTTCTATTCTGATCTAAATGGATGCTGTATTGCTATCACTCATGTGCTATTGGTCTATGCAAGCCATATGACAGCATTGGCCAATGAGTAGGGAGGGCATCATTTCATTCAGAGGAGTATCCAAGTCATGGCAAGGGACAGGCACTTACAACTCTCATTCTTTTTTGAGGTGAGGGAACACCACTGGAAAGCATGCTAACTGCTGACATACTAACCCCTTGCTCTCAATTTTCCTGTTGCCTTCTCTGTGAGAATGGATGTGACTCTTGTTAATTCCTTTCCCTAAGTGAACAGTGATGCTGGATCTTGTTATTAGTGAGCACTGAAGAATAAGTGGTATGACACTGTGAGGTAATCAATACTCTTTCCTGCGATCTGGTCTGTTCTTATGGACAAACTCCTAATGCAGCTTGGCCAGTGTCTGGACCCTTGACGTAAGTGGCCTCTCCATGTGCGGCCTAACCAGCACATGGCCCTGGCAATCTGCTCAGGCTTCTCACAGTCAGCTTCTTCAGCCTTTCCCTCCTCCCGTTTGGTTGGCTTCTAACTTTTTCTCTCAGATTTCTGCCTTATACTGAGCTTCTCCAAATAACAGCTTCTATGGGGAAGGTGCCTTTTCTAGCACCTGCAGAACAAGTTAGCTTCCTCCCCATCTGCCTGCTGCAGTAACTGGTGGTCAGCATAACCCAGCGGCCACCACCTTTTTTTGTTCCCCACTGGGGCACAATGAAAACAGATCTCCATGAAATTTCTCCAGTGCCGAGAGAGCAGATATCTGCTTGTTAATGAAGCCATATTTTCAACTTCTGACGCTGTGGTCACAGAGAAACTATACTGTAATTCACTGAACACTGGTCACAGATCTCTCACACTGAGATCTTACTGTCATCAGTGAACATACTGGTTCCACAGCATGGTCTGGGTCCCATTTCAATGAGAAGTTCTTTATGTCCATGTTCACATACAGTGGGTGAAGTACTCTATTGTTTAGAATTTTCTTTATTTCTTAATAACTCTCTGTTACTTCAGCTTTCTGCCATAGATAACATTCTTTAAAAATTTCAATATTAATCTTTATTGACCTGATCTAAATTTATATAGAAGTTAAACTAGAAGCCATCCCAGGGCCCTGACAAATGGAATCAGATGAAACTTAATCAATGAGAAAATTAGCCTTATTTATTCATTTGCTCATAGTTTTGAGTAAGGCTCCTTCTTTGGGCATCTGTAGATGTAATTTTCTCTTTCTCCATAGCTTTATTTACCAATGTTGCTTGTCAAAGTCTTTTCGATCTTTTCTTTCCTTTGTTTTGTTTAATCGAGTCTGGGTCTCATGTAGCCCAACGTGAAATTGCTCTATACATAGGGATGCCCTCAAATTCCTAACCCTCCCGCTCTTGCCTCTGGAGTGCTCACATCATAGTGGTGTATCACAACACCTAGCTTTGCCAAACTGTATAAGTACATCTTTGAAAACAGGTTTAATTTTAAGTTTTGTTCTGTTTGATGTGTGTTGACTTAAAACAAATATGTCTGATTTTGTTAATCTCTCCAAGTGGTTGGGCTTGATTTCTTTGGATCTCTTGTTTCCATCAATAGCATATGATTAGAAAGGATCCATGAGAAGCAGCATCTTAAAAGCTGCCGTGTCTTAAAAATCATTTCTGATGCATCTATCAACCCATGGTTACTGTGTAAGCTCATATGAAGAAAACTTAGAAAAAAAAACACATAAAATCTTGATTAAAATTTTGACTAATATAGGAATCATATATTTATCTATGTTTTAGTATTTTTATTCCACAAAATGAGGATTATAAATATAAATTATTCCATAAGCAAAATCAAAACCAACAAAAACACTGAGTTTAGAATTTCAGCTATTCTGATTTTTTAAGGGATTTACTTAACTTTATATATACAAATGTTTCCTGAGTGTAAATATATGCATCATTCGTGAGTCTAATGCCAGTAGAGGTCAGAGAAAGGTGTCAGATCCCTTAGATCTGGAGTTTATGGACAGTTGTGAGCCAACATGTGGTTACTGTGAATCAAACTGGGGTTCCCTTCAAGAACAGCAATTGATCGTATCCACTGAGACATCACTCCAGCCCCAACTTGTGTTTTTAATTAATATGTTTTGATAATTTTAGCAAAAATGTTTGTTGGAATTACAGCTATTTCTATCCACTGAAGAATGATGAGTTCAAGGAACTGTTTGTGAAACTCTTCCATGTTCTATTTTCCTATTGCTAGTCTCCTCCTGATTTCACTAATGATGTGAACAATTGATGGGGAATTACTACACACAGACACACACACACACAGACACACACACACACAGACACACACACACACACACACACAGAGAGAGACCATGAAGTAGTACATTAGAAGTGTGCAAATCTATTTATTTATTGTACACGATGCAGACAGAACTTCTAAATAAAAAGCAGTCTCTTCAAATATATCTGAAGGTTCAGGCAGACACTATGGTCCATAGCATCTCTGATAGGTTCATCTGCAGCATCTGGTTTCTCTTGGTCACTCTCTCTGATGCTTTAAGATGCCTTGGGTCCTCATCATAGCTATGGGATTTGGGGGAAGGGGTAGATTCTACATCATAACTTCTAGTTCTTACTCTGTACTGTCTTCCTCAGAATTCCAGCTCCTGGAGTACACATCAAGCTCTAGATTTGGACTTGGGAATTATGAAATTTATAACCTAGAGAAGTTTGGAGATTTCCCCATTCCACAGATGAAGAAGCAAAATCCAGGGGAATAATTAAATACTCTCTAGGATGTACAGTTGGTTTACCTGAAGCTTTTAGCAGAGGCTGTTCAAAGTCCAAGTGACATATTGAGTGGCTGGAGCTCATGTGGACAGAAAGAGAACATCTCTGACATCAAAGAGGACCTCTTGTAAAGCTGGAGGGTTACATTTACACATCTGACACATGACAGTGGCACCTAAATGTGCTCTATACCTTCATGAGAATACATTTTACACACACACACTCCATCAACCCATATGTGTGTGTATATGTTTATATGAATGTATATACAAATATATATACATACACATATACAAAGACAAATATACATACATTTTCAGATACACACACATATATACATATATAAACACACAAATATATACTTATACACATACATATCTATATACATATTCATAAATATACTTATATTTTATTCTCCTTTAGGGACTATTGTTTATATTTAACATTCTCATCCTGATAGAAGCCATACTTTACTTCAAAGAAGGATGCATTTTAAGCAAATAGAAGTTTTAAAGCACGCGCTGGTTTTGTTTGCTTATGTGTTTGTGTAGAGCCTTCTTGAAGGAAGAAGTGGTTGCTCACTTCTCTCTGAAAACCAGCCAGTTATTTCATTTTCACTGACATAACAAAGTGAAATGCTAAGAACAGCAAGAGGAACAAACACATACATAGGTCACCTCATCAAAGAGAAGACTTGTTGACAACTAGATTTGAGCACTGATAAATATTATGTCCCAACAACATAATTAATGAAAACATGAAGCAGAATGTTCTATCTTTTATCTTACTTCTCATTAATGACTCTACATAGGCTTTAATGGACAAAACTAAGTGTTAGCACAAAAAGAAAACAGAGTCTCATAAGAAAGAGAAAAAAGCAGGTACTGCCAGATGGCAGTGTTAAAAGCTATAGGAGAACCATGTGCAGAAACCCAGTGAAGATTTTTAAATGAGGCAATGCATTGGAAGCCTTCGTATAGTGATAGAGATGTTCCTTTTTTTTCCTTTTTTTCGAAATTGGATATTTTATTTATTTACATTTCAAATGTTATCATCCCCTTTCCTGGTTTCCCTCTGCAAACCCCCTACTTTGTCCCACTTACCCTGCTTCTATGATGGTTTTCCTCAACCCACCCACCCACTAGCACCTCATGGACCTAGCATTGCTCTACACTGGGGCATCAAGCCTTCACAGGACCAAGGGTCTCCCATCCCACTGACATCAGATAAGACCCCTTCATCTCCTTCAGTCCTTCCCCAAACTCCTCCATTGGGACTCAATTGGGGTCCCTGTGATCAGTTGGCTTCGAGCATCCCCATCTGTATTGGTCAGGATCTGGCAGAGCCTTTCAGGAGATGGCTGTATCAGGCTCCTCTCAGCAAGCACTCCTTGGTATCAGCAATGCTGTCTGGGTTTGGTGTCTGCATGTGGAATGGATCCCCAGGTTGGGCAGTCTCTGGATGGCCTTTCTTTCAGTCTCTGCTCCACTCTTTGTCCCTGTATTTCCTTTAGATAGGGGCAATTCTGGGTTAAAATTTTGGACATGGATGGATGGCCCCATCCCTCAACTGGGGAGCCATGCCTAATCAATGGATAGGGTCTCAACAGGTTCTTCCTCCCCTTTGTGGGGGTATTTCAGCTAATGTTATCCCCATGGGGTCCTGGGACGCTCTTGCTTTCCTAGCATCTAGGACTTTCTGGTTGCTACCCACAGTTCCCCATGCCCCATTGCTCCACACCTCTGTTCAATTTCCTGACCCTCTGTACACCTCCTCCATGTCCTCCTATACCTGATTCTGCCCCTCTTTTTCCCCTCCCCCTCCTCTCTGCCTTCCAAGTTCCCCCTACCCTCTACTTTCCTTGATTATTTTGATCCCCCTTCTAAGTAAGACTGAAGCATCCACTCTTTGATCTTCATTCCTCTTAAGATTCATGTGGCCCATGAGTTATATATGGGTATTCCAAGCTCTTCGCCTAATAGCCACTTATCAGTGAGAACATACCATGTGTGTTATTTTGTGACTGAGTTACCTCGTTCAGGATGATATTTTCTAGACCCACCCATTTGTCTAAGAATTTCATAGTCATTGTTTTAATAGCTGTGTAGTATTCCATTATATAAATGTACCACATTTTCTGTATCCATTCCTCTGTTGAAGGACATCTGGTTTATTTCCAGCTTCTGGCTATTAAAAATAAGGCTGCTGTGAACATAGTGGAACATGTATTCTTTTTATATGTTGGAACATCTTTCAGGTATATGTCCAGTAGTGGTATAGCTGGGTCCTCAGATAGTACTTTGTTCAATTTTCTGAGGAACTGCCAGATTGATTTCCAGAGTTGTTGTACACTCTGAAATCTCACCAACAATGGAGAATTGTTCCTATTTCTCTGCATCCTCACCAGCATCTGCTGTCACCTGAATGTTTGATCTTAGCCATTCTGACTGATGTGAGGTGGAATCTCAGGGTTGTTCTAATCTGAATTTCCCTGATGACTAAGGATGTTGAACATTTCTTTAGGCGCTTCTCTGCCATTTGATATTTCTCAGCTGAGAATGTTTTGTTCAGCTCTGTACCCCAATTTTTAATAGGATTATTTGATTCTCTAGAGTCTAACTTCTTGAGTTCTTTGTATACACTGGATATTAGCCCTATATTGGATATAGGATTGGTAAAGATCTTTTCTGAATTTCTTGGTTGCCATTTTGTCTATTGACAGTGCACTTTGCCTTACAGCAGCTTGGCAATTTTATGAGGTCCCATTTGGCAATTCTTAATCTTAGAGCATAAGCCACTGGTGTACTTGTCAGGAAAAATTTCCCTGTGCCCATGTGTTCGAGGGTTTCCCCCATTTTTCTCAAATTAGATTCAGTGAATCTGGTTTTATGTGGAGTTCCTAGATCCACTTGGACTTGAACTTTGTACAGGGAGATGAGAATGAATCAATTTCAATTCTGTTTCACTGATCTCTGTCAGTCTCTGTACTAATACCATACACTTTTTATGACTATTACTCTGTAGTCAGGGATAGTGATTTCCCCAGAAGTTCTTTTATTGTTGAGTATAGTTTTCACTATCCTGAATTTTTTGTTATTCTAAATGAATTTGCAAATTGCTCTTTCTATCTCTGTAAAGACTTGAGTAGGAATTTTGATGGGGATTGCATTGAATCTGTAGATTGCTTTTGGCATCTATACTATATTAATCCTGCGAATCCATGAGCATGGAAGATCTTTCCATCTTCTGAGATCTTCCTCAATTTCTTTCTCCAGAGACTTGAAGCTCTTGTCAAACAGATCTTTCACTTGCTTGGTTAAAGTCACACCAAGATATTTTATATTATTTGGGACTATTGTGAAAGGTGTCATTTCCTTAATTTCATTCTCAGCCTGTTTATCCTTAGAATAGAGGAAGGCTACACATTTGTTTCAGTTAATTTTATACCCCGACACTTTGCTGCAGTTGTATATAGTTCTCTGGTGGAAATTTTGGGGTCACTTAAATATACTATCATATCATCTGCAAATAGTGATATTTTGATTTCTTCCCTTCCAATTTGCATCCCTTTGACCTCCTTTCTCTGTCTGATTGCTCTGGCTAGGACTTCAAGAACTTTATTGAATAAGTAGGGAGAGAGTGGGCAGCCTTGTCTAGTTAGTCCCTGATTTTAGTGGGATTGCTTCAAGTTTCTCTCCATATAGTTTGATGTTTGCTAATAAAATTGAAGACCCAGAAATGAACCCACACACCTATGGTCACTTGATCTTTGACAAAGGAGCCAAAACCATCCAATGGAAGAAAGATAGCATTTTCAACAAATGGTGCTGGTTCAACTGGAGGTCAGCATGTAGAAGAATGCAGATCGATCCATTGTTATCACCATATACAAAGCTTAAGTCCAAGTAGATCAAGGACCTCCACATCAAACCAGATACACTCAAACTAATAGAAGAAAAAGTGGGGAAGAATCTCGAACACATGATCACTGGGGAAAATTTCCTGAAGAAAACATCAATGGCTAATGCTCTAAGATCAAGAATCAACAAATGGGACCTCATAAAACTACAAAGCTTCTGTAAGGCAAAAGACACTGTTGTTAGGACAAAACGGCAACTAACAGATTGGGGAAAGATCTTTACCAATCCTACAACTGATAGAGGGCTCATATCTAAAATATACAAAGAACTTATGAAGTTAGACTGCAAGGAGTCAAATAACCCTATTAAAAATGGGGTTCAGAGCTAAACAAAGAATTCACAGCTGAGGAATGCCAAATGGCTGAGAAGCACCTAAAGAAATGTTCAACATCCTTAGTCATCAGGAAAAATGCAAATCAAAACAACCCTGAGATTCCACCTCACACCAGTGAGAATGGCTAAGATCAAAAACTCTGGCGAAGGAGATGCTGGCGAGGATGTAGAGAAAGAGGAATACTCCTCCATTGTTGGTGGGATTGCAGACTGGTACAACCATTCTGGAAATCAGTCTGGAGGTTCCTCAGAAAATTGAACATTGAACTACCTGAGGACCCAGCTATACCTCTCTTGGGCATGTACCCAAAAGATGCCCGAACATACAACAAAGACACGTGCTCCACTATGTTCATAGCAGCCTTATTTATAATAGCCAGAAGCTGGAAAGAGCCCAGATGCCCTTCAACAGAGGAATGGATACAGAAAATGTGGTATATCTACACAATGGAATACTACTCAGCTATCAAAAACAATGACTTTATGAAATTCATAGGCAAATGGTTGGAATTATAAAATATCATCCTGAGTGAGGTAACCCAATCACAGAAAAACACACTTGGTATATACTCACTGATAAGTAGATATTAGCCCAAAAGCTGGACTATCCAAGATGCAATCCACAAACCTCAGGAAGCTCAAGAAGAAGGATGACAAAATGTGGATGCTCCCACTCCTTAAAAGGGAAAAAAATATCCACAGGAGGAGATATGGAAGCAAAGTTTAGAGCAGCGACTGAAGGAACAACCATTCAGAGCCTTTCCCACATGTGGCCCATATATATATAGTCAGCAAAACTAGATAAGATTGATGGAGCTGAAAAAATGCATGCTGAAAGGGACCAGATATAGATCTCTCCTGAGAGACATATCTAGATCTTGTCCAATCCAGAGGTCAATGCTAGCAGCAAACCACTGAACTGAGAATAGGACCCCCTTGGGGGGAATTAGAGGAAGGATTGAAAGAGTTGAAGGAGCTTGCAGCCCCATAAGAAAACAAGGCCAACCAACCAGAGCTTCCAGGGAGTAAACCACTACCAAAAGACTATACATGGACTGACCCAGGGCTCCAACTGCATATGTAGCAGAGAATAGCCTTGTTGGGGCACCAATGGAAGGGGAAGTCCTTGGTCCTGCCAGTTTGGACCACCAGTGCAGGGAAATAGGGAGGGGAGTAAGGGGGATGGATGGGGGGGAATACCTGTATGGGGAAGGGATAAGGGATGGGGGCTTATGAACAAGAAACCAGGAAAGGGACTAACATTTGAAATGTAAGTAAAGAAATATATCTAATGAAAAAGAGAATGGATCAATTTGCATTCTTCTATATGCAGACTGCTGGTTGAAACAGCACCATCTGTTGAGAATGCTGTCTTTTTCTACTGCATGGTTTTAGCTTCTTTGTCAAATATCAAGTGGCCATAAGTGTGTGAATTCATTTCTGGGTCTTCAATTCTATTCCACTGATCTACCTGTCTATCTCTGTATCAATACCATGTAGTTTTTATCACTATTGCTCTATATTTAGGTTGTAGCTAGGGATGGTGATCTCCCAGGTGTCCTTTTATTTATTTTTATTTTTTCTTGGATATTTTACATATTTACATTTCAAATGTTATCCCCTTGACCCTCTCCCCTCCCCCCACCCCCGCTTCTATGAGGATGCTCCCACTCCCATCCTCCCACTCCCATTGTTAAGAAGTCCAGTTCGGTCGTGATACACAAGACCAAGTGTTTTAAGGATTCACTTATTGGTCAGCACATACATATAAGTAACATTTTATAGACTAAACAGGTAGTACTTGGGAATTTATATGTATGTACATATACATATATGCATTTCACAACAATTAATGAATGAAGATGTCATGAAAGGGAAGGGGGACTAACGATATTATATTATGACCCCCCAAATAAGTTAAGAATTAAAAATAAGGGTGTTGTTTACTACATGTGAAATATTCAATAATTTGCTTTGTATTAATTTTCAGTATTTACAAAGAACTTGATATTTCCATTTTCTCATGGTTCTAATGCTTATTCTCCACACTCACAGCATATGCGTGTCAATAGCCACTCTCACTCCCATATGAATCCTCCACTACATTTTCACTATCATTTTTTCTTTCTTCGCAATCCCAAATATAAAGGCTATACAATTATTCAGAAATCTCAGTCTCATTGGATCATTCTCAACTCAGATATGCTCCATCGAAACATATAAACTGTTCCTGCCTATTTCCATACAGAATTACAAATTGAGTTGAAGCCCTAATAAAACACATACTAATAATATACCCTGTACAACCCAGGAGGCTTCATCTCTATCTTCAGGCCCTGAAGCTAAGTTAAGCCTTTTGTCTCAATATACATTCATCCTACTTGTGTGTATATGAGAAGGACATATGCTCACAAAAGTAGAGGCACCCCCATTGCCCATCAGCTGACAAAAGTGTGGACAGGAAATGGTATGTATCTAAGCAATGGAAAATTATTTAGGTAGAAAAATGAAGTACTGTTGCTGGGCATAGAGGCACATGACTTTAGTCCTAGCACTCAGAGTTTGAGGCCAGCCTGGTCTACATAGAGATTTGCAGGGTAATAGTGAATCCCTGTTATAAACAAGAGTGTACTTATTGCTACTTATTGCTACATATTGCTACATATTTCCATAGGGATGAACTTTATAAAAAATATAACTTAAACTGGCCACAGAAAGATACATTGTATACAATTCTAGTCCTAGAGTATTCTGGGGGTTCCAGGGAGTCTTTAGTGACTAAATGTAAATTCTCACTTTCTTAGAGCCAAGGGAGGGACAGTAATGTAGGAAGGTGATCCTAGAAGCTTTTTTATTCAGTGACAACACCATCTTAACATTGACTGTAGTGAGGATTGCAGGAACGTGTGATTATGCTAAAACCATGGACTTGCAAACCTTAAGGGTATGAACTGTAGGGTACTTGAGTTGTATCTTCATATAATTATCTTTTGAAAGCACCAGAGATCGCATTTCACACCATTTTGTACACCCCTTCATTATACCTACATCATAATCAGCAAATGTTTTCTAATCATCGCTGAAACCAACAGAAAGGAAGGACTTAAGCTTTCTGACTCAGTGTGCTCTATGGAGCCACAGCACCACCTCTCCAGGAGCTCAGATGCTCTCCACACATGCTGCAGCAGGTGGATTTGAATAAGGTCCTGTGGTGATATCACACACCCTGGAGCTTTAAGACACAGTGTGCTGTGTGAATTGGGTGTCTCCTAATTACTGAGTACATCACAGCCCCGTTACACAGCTGTTCTGCTTTCCCGGGTCTTACTTATTCTTTCCCGAGGTTAAATCAACTCACTCTTTAATAAAGACAATGGTAATGAAATGCAACCTGCCCAGGTCGCTTGGCTGTAGGTTTAATGTGTTTTCCAGTGAGCAGTCAGGCCTCTAAAGGTGGTAATTATTTAGAGCCTAAGAATTATGTTCAGAATAACCAGATAACTGTCTTGGAGTTCCAGTTCCTTGCATTCTGGAGACTTGAATCTTCTCTCATCTTTGATTTAAACGTGTAGTTTCCAGTTTCCTTATATACAACTTATGATGTTGAGTATGATATTTGATCTCTAATGGGATTCAATTTAGTACCATCTTTTAACTCTAGCCACCAATTTCTGATGAGTTAGCAAAGGGCCATTTTGAACATGCCAAAATATTTAAAATGCACACAGAGCATTTGATGTACATGAAGACATACATGAAGCAGGTAAATGACTTTGTGTCACACACCTATTGGGTGTTAGTGCCCTTGCAAATGTCCCACTTGCTCGGCTTGTTGGAACTAGAAAACCTAACAACACAGACGCATGTGCTTAGCTACAGCACAGACCACAGCTGTAAGCTGCATTGCTTTTAACAATCATTCTTGCTTTTCCTGTGTCTGTCCCCTCTCTCTGACCTCAATCCCTCACAGGCAGAAGGGCCGGTAGCACCTCATTTCTTTTCTTCTCTGCCTCAACTCTGAACGGAGTCATCATCATTGAGTGTGAAGAAGAGAGCAGCCAAAGCTCACATCGCTCTGCTTTCTGGGTGTGGTTCTGGCCAGCAAGAGCCTTCCCCACTACCTAGTGCCTTTCATACTGCCAAGTGGATCATTACTAGTACAAGGGGTTTTGTGTCAGATCACATTCTGCCTCTCCAGTGCTGGTACTCGGTACTCCTCACCTTAACTCCTTACACAATACTCTGTAGACGTTAGGTCTGGTTCTTCCTTCTAGCTCCATGCTCCCAGAGATAAGACTCAGACTCAAGAGATGTTTACAAAAACCTTGGCCATATAGCTAGGCTCCTCTCTGACTAAATCATACATTAAAATAATCCAGTTATTTTTAACCTACATTACAATAGGCTGGTTACCTGTGCTCTGGTAACACACGTCCATCTTCCCCGGTGCATTCCCTGCACCTGGCTCTATCCCCGAGTTTGCTCTGCCTCTCGGATGCCGCATGCTCTAGTCTACCCTTTCCTGCAGGCCATAGGTGTCCTAGTTGATAGGCAATGCGTCATTACAATACACAAAATCTTCTCTCTACAGCTCCCCAATCCTCACATACATCCCTGCCATGATTAGTTGTCTTTGAAATTGTCACAGATGGCTGAGGCAGAAGGTTGCTGTCAGGTTTAATTGTATTTTTAAATTTAATTAAAATATAATTACATTATTTTCCTACTTCCTTTTCTTCCCTGCAACCTCTCCTGTGTCCTTACCTTTTTGCCCCTTTCATGTCCCCATACACCCTCTCAAATTTATGGCCTCTTTTTCAGTATTATTGCATGTATTTGAAAAAGTGTATAAATAAAATCTATTGAGTTAATTTAGTGTTGCTTGTATGTGTATGATTTCAGGAATGATCACTTCGTTCTAGATGACCAATTAGGGAAATCATCCCTGGGCAAGTTTACTTATCCCTCTACACAAAGTAACGAGGTGCTTGTACCCCCAAATTAGTATGTTTATTGGTGTTGTCATTTTTCATATCTTGTTTAGGAAGCCATACTGTTAAGGTCTTTATCCTTTCCAGGAGACACAATCTCACAGCAGATTTCTGGGTCCTGTGTCTTTGAGGGAGTTTAGAGGATGTCTTTAGAGTCCTGGGACAAAGGAAACCTGAGTATTCACATTCTCTCTGCTTCTTAACTCTGGATGCATGACCAACTTCCTCACACTGCTGCAGTCACAGCCAGAGTCACTGTCCCTCCTTGCCAGCCAAGACGGAAAATTATAAGCAAGACAACTACTCCTTCCTTAGTTGACTGTGCCGGATATGGCTAGCACACTCTGTTTAATCTCTAATGGTGATTGACAGCAGACTTTTTTTCTCATTTCTGTCTTATAAATGCCACTCATCTGCATGTCCCCATGAAACCTGTAGAGGGAACCAGCTCATATTGGGACTTGTATCAGCTAAACTCTTCTTAATATACATATATATGCAAATATATAATACATATATTTAATAGTTAACATATAGCTATACAACTGCTGAATCTGAGTGTGTGTGAAATCATTCTTTTGAATTATTAGGATAAAACTATATAATTATTTAAAAGGAGAGACTAAAAAGAGATGAAGAAAATTTTAATTTTTACAGTAAAGCTTTAGTTTTGATTTTTCTGGTATTCCTTTCTTTCCTAAAAGACATGGGTACTAAAATACCCTCAGAACTTCTCCAAAGGCTTCCCTGGCTACAGCCCTGGCAGTTCTGTTGTTAAGAACCCAGTTGCCTTTTTGTTGTCAATCAAAGGCAAGTGAGATAGCAAGCCATGTGGTAGTGGGTGAATTTTTAATAGTGAACTTTATTAAGGGAACGGAAGGAGGACACTCCGTCTTGGGACTCTAATTTGTGCCCATCCCACTCTAGCTCATTTTGATTCAGCACTGGGTGATCTCTTTCTGCTCTCAAGCCCCATGGTACTTTGCTTTTGCCTGCCTCGTATTTACTCTAGTCTCTTATACTACGGCTGTTTGTGTACCCATCTTATTTCTTTTATTGAACTGGAAGCTCCTTGGAGAGGGAAAATATGGCTGGCCATATTTTTTAACCTTCAACAACAAACATTATAGAAGGAAATAAAGGAAAAGAGAACAACTTACCTGTGTTTTCTTGAGCATCTCTTATACAATCGGAGAATGTTTCATTAGTATTTTGGGAAGTTTCAAAAGGATACGTGTGTCATCTGCCTGAATTTTACCTGATTCTAACTCAAAATAGCCAGATGAAGACAGATGATCAATGTGGATTTTGTTAAACTTAAGGCTTGAGACTAGAACTTATGGATGAAAATTATTGGGAATCGGGCAAACCTCCTGTCTGGCCACAGGAATGTGGGACTCTCAGTTTTCCGTGTGTGGAATTAGTTCTGCCCAAACACGTGTCACAGCAGAGTTAATGGCAGCACTCATTGTCATCTGGCATTCACGGATCCAATTTTCAGATCCCAAAGAGGAACTACAAGGTGAGTCCAAATCCATGGCCTATTTTCTTTCTACAAACCTGTAATTGAGGTAAGATATTCCTTTTCTAGGAAAAAGAGAAGTGAGTGCAGAGGAAGAGGCAGAGGGAGACCAGCATTGCCTTGCACACAACATCTATCTCTTTGCATGGAGTTATAAAGAAGCAGCGGGAAGAATTCACATTGTCATAATGATTTCATCCTGTGCTATTTAATCCTCGAGTCTCTATCACACTAAGCATTGTTATCTTGGTTTTACAGATGACAAAAATCTAACCTATAAAAAGGAACTAACCTTACATTTCACAACTAGTAAATGTTAGAGAAATAAACACAGCACAAGTTCCTGTCCTTGGCTTGACATGATGCACACTGCAAAGAGCAGGTATTTTAGGACATGTGAGAGAGTGACTGAATGCATGCATCCATGGATAAATAGGTGGAATAAACTATTAAATCTGGACGTAAGTGTAATAAAACTTAAAAACTTTGATCAATAAAGATGTCAATGGCCAATGGTGGGCATAGCAAATCACACAAGATTTCCCCAGATTTTGTGACCTACTTAACTGATTTTTCCACCAATTCACTAAAAGGGGTCTTAATTGAGGCTTTCTTGTAGCAGGGAGTTTTTGCTTCACTGCTTTGTGCTCCCAGTGGATCACATGCAAACACCTGCCCAGGAGCTATCTTTGGATCTTCAAGTGAAAGAAACACATACATAGCTTCTTTTTAAAAACATCTCGGCTACCTCAAAGGCTGTGCTCTCCTAAACCTTCCCCGGATACTCCAGGCCCAGTTGTAGAAGTGGCCAGTGGCCACTAACCTAAAAGTCTCCTATGGCTTGTTGGCTGTCTCTCTTGTAGGTCTTCTCTTCTGTCGCACCTTACATCCTGGCAATTCTCCCCATTTCTCTCTGTGCCCTAATCCACACAACTCTAATGGTCCCAACCCATGCCCAGCCATTGGCCATTGGCATCTTTATTGATCAATCAAAAAACAATCCGGGACAAGGATCCGGGCCTGCAGATTCCCAATTGAATCAAAGCTTGAGAACCAGTCTCCAACCCATTCTCTTTCCTGTTACTGTAAAATTTCATGACACTGCTAGCAAACTAGCTAACATGGGCTAAGCCAAATCAGTATTTCCAGGACAGGGCCACGGTCACTCCTATTTGGCTACAGAATAAATTATCGCTTACTTCCTTTGAGTCAAGAGTTGTATACTCACACTCACACTATGTACGTGAATACGTTTAAAGTCATCGCATCATCAGCAACTGAGCCAGCGACATGACTAGGCGGGCATCTCCTTCTCTACTAAACAGTTACATCAGGAAATCAAAACAAAATCCACTAAGATGAAGTAGCGGGTGGGTGTGTCGGGGGTCTTTATGGGAAAGGGGCTTCCTTCCACATCCCTACTCTCAGTTCTTGGTCCTGGTAAATGTCAAAGCAACCCTACTGTGTGACACCACTGTCCACTCTGCTCAAAGTAGCCCTACCCTGAGACGCCACTGCGCAGTCTCCTCATGCAGCTGTATCCCCTCATAGTTTCAACCAAGCAACCACCATCAAATGCAGCAGCCAGAGAAAACAGTACTTGCTAAATATTTCAGTGTTTATGGGGCATCTTGACTCAAGTATAAGAGAAACAGATAAAAGGGGGCTGAGGTATGCAGTCTAATCTGCTTTGTCAGCCCAATAACTGGTATAGAATGAGAACAGAACTACTATATCTAGCCTTAGCGACTAGTTGGGGTAGACATGTGAACTGTTTCTATGACAATGAAGCTGATGATTGTGACAATCTTCAGCAAAAGGACAGCACGTAGGTCACTGCCTGTCAGAACAGAAGAAGGTCACAACAAGCAGCGTGTCACTGTACAGTCTGTGTTGTCATCGTTCTCTTTTAACTTGGACACCTCTGACACTGAATCCGTACTGCAGTATTACTGCTGACCACACCCGAGGTTAGATATCATCCTGAGGAAGTGAATGAAAGAAAGGAACAGCATTGCCTTTGTAAATTTACACCTTCCCAGAAGTGCCTTCCCTGAAGAGAGTTAATCTCCGAAGGTCACAGATACTCTTGTATTTGAATATCCCTGGCTATTGATGTGAAATCTTCCAAATTACAGCATGTCCAAGCCAGGTGTAAGAGACTAACCAGTCAAGCTACAAGTGAACTGAGCAGTCTGTGCAAACCCATTACCTCAGCCCAGGGCACACGCACTAGGGATTTCTTTTATTTACTCTCTCTACCTATTTTATTCACAGTCGTCTCACTACGATCCTTGTTTGGAAAGGCAGGAAGTGAGATTTCACAAGATCGATGTCCACAACAGAACTAGAATACATTTCTAGTTACAATGCTCCAAAACAAACAAACAGAATCAAGAGATAGAGATGCCTGAATTTATGAAACGGTAAGGCATGTTAGTAGAGTGACTTAGGAAAAAATCAAATAAAAGCCAGAAAAGACAACAGAGGGTAACACATGTGGTCCTTGAAGACCAGAGACCCTGTTCAGTGATTACAGAAGGAAGCCCTCTCTGACTCCCTCATCTTCCCCAAGGTAAGCAGCAGGTAAGCAGAGTGGAAGCACAGTGCATGGTGGTTATCCTCGGCGCCTAGGCTACCCCTTTTGTGCTAAGTGTTTTGAATGCAATGCCTTATGTAGGTCTGAAAGCAATTTTGCTGGCAGTTTCAGGAACTAACATTATCCTAAATTTTACAGAAGATGCCAATCAGAGAGATTAAGTAACGTGCCCGACGCTACACAATTAGGGGCAGAGCTGAGAGTAACACCCTCGTCTCATTGTTTCCAGTGCGTTTAACCCCACTTAAGGATGCCTGAGCACATCAGTTTGTGAGATCTGAGCACACGTTTCCATCATTGCCTCTAATCAATGAGTTCCTTCAGGGAAGAGTTTATTGCTCATTAATTTTACATCTCTAAGGCATGGAATAAAGCCTAATCCAGAACAGGAACTCAATGACTGTCAAGTAAATAAGATGATGAATTCAAAACATTAAAGATGAAAGGAATTAATTTGAGAAAGAAAAATTAAGCTCACAACAAAAGCTCATTTGATACAAGGATGCTGTCCCCATGTAAGCTTGTGTCCCCCATTTCTATTTTAGTAACTATGACTATTTTATGAGAAGCAACATATTTTTTTTTTGCTACAGAAATAAATGAAATGCTTTTTAAAATGTACTTTACCCCAGGACTTAAATGAATGATTGAAATTCTATAATCAGAACATGGCACAACCAACAGCAGCATACAATCATACGCTGCCTATAATAAGCTTCTTGAAGTGTTCTAATGGGTTTCAATTTTGTAATCTAGGCACAAGTATAAGATATGCTCTTGACAATATTTAACACAAGTGCTTCAACTGGCTTTGGAATAAAAAAAAAAAAAAGAAAAGAGCGCCTTTTGCATTATATAGATGCTCTTAGTTTCCTTATCAGTAAGCAGACAGTCTTAACTGGTACCTTCACATCCTCTGCCATCTTCCTCCAGTTTTTGGCCAGCTTGACATATGCAGTAATAACTGCCAATCGTATTCCAGCATTGGTCTTGACAGCCACCATTGTCAACAGCACATTCATTTATATCTGCAATTGGATAGATAAATAGAATCAGCCTCTGCGACCTAAACTGAAAGAAAGAAACTTCAATGTCTCTGCGAAAATTGATCCAACACTTTGACATTCCTTCCTCTTTGGGGTTAAAGGAGGAACAAAAGGAGCATCCCTTTTTATTTTATTTGTTTTGTGTCTGAATGTATGTGCATATGTGTATGCGTATGCGTGTGAGTGCAAGCATACACGTGGTATACAGCATGACGATGGAGCTCATAGGACAACCTCAGGTATCCTCACCATCAGCCCTGTTGGAATCAGGTCCTTTCTGTTGGATGCTACAACAGTTACCCCGAGAGTTTATGAGATCTCAGTTTCTGTCACATCTTGACACAGAAGCAGGCAGTGCTGTGCTAGGCTGTGTATGGCATTCAACCACTGGTTCTCCACCTTGTGTAGCAACTGCTTCATCTAGTAAGCCATATCCCTACCCCAGGATTTCATTTTAATCAGAGATGATGGTCTCTAGAGAAATACCCACTTCCTAATCTTTGATATCTGAAGTGCTACTTTTGAAGGATTAAATGAGGAGCCCTTAATATTGAAAATTTTTGGACATCACAAGAACAGAGAAATTTCATAGCAGTTAGCATTTTGGGATGAGATCCAGAATGCAGGGAAAAATGATGGCCGTGTTCTGTATTAGACAACATGTGTTGGGACTTAAACAGAGCTATGACGTGGTTGTGCCTACTTCTAAACCCATGGCTAAAAGTCATCTTTAATTACAGAACTAGATTTTGTGCATTCCTCCTACCCAACTGACCTCTGAGATGTATTCTAACCATTTTCACATTTGAAAGTGACTTGCCAGGTACGACCATTACAGTTCTGTTCAATTCAGCCTGCTTAGTACACACAGAGGAGTTATCTTGCTGGACCCTTGCTTAGTAAGATGAAGGTAGATGCAAGAGAGTGATGGGCAAGAGGGAGCATAAGGAAGCAGATAAGAAGGGACACTGGGGACAGGAGGAGAGTGGAGAGCAGTGAGGAATGGCAGAAGCCGAGTAGAAAGAGACGGAGGCGCTGTGGTTCCAACCTGAGTAACTTAACTGCCACGGCACAAACGAGGAGGTAAGAGGCAGAAGGAGCTACAGGGACTCTTGATTAGACGTTACTAACTGCATCTACCCCTGGTTATACCACCTTCGAAGCTGCCTCTGCTTCTTTCAAAACTATTCAGTGAAGTGTGTCACCCATACGGGAAAGTAGCCAATCCTAAAGTATATATTTTGATTTTGCAAACACAAAGTATACAAGGGCAACATTTTTTTTTTAATTGTAGGGGATCCAACCTGAAGGCTTGTGTGTGCTAGGTAATGCTCTGCTGCCGAGCCAATCCCCATATGACTGTGATCTTATTGTGAGGATAAACTATGACTAATGTCCAAGAAGCACTCTCTGCAGCTCAAGGTCACGGATGTTGTGTTTTTCTTTTGTTTTTGTTTTTTGAAAGAAAGACTATCAGTTAGCATTTTTTGTTTTGTTTTGTTTTGTTTTCGTAGTGTGTGTAGACAAAATTGTACTGTGAATCTGTGTGTGTGAGTGTGTGTGTGCATGCGTGTGTATGCATGGGGCGTGTGTATGTGTGTGTGTGTGTGTGTGTGTGTGTGTGCGCGCGTGCATGAGTGAGTGCACGCACATGTCTGTGTTGGAGACACATCCATGTGCAGCATGAACTTGCAGTTCATGCCCTATTACTCCTGAATGATATTGTATTCTGTGGATCTATCAGAATGCGTATCTATACATTTTACAGATGAAGCATAATTGGTCATATTTTCTTTTTGGTTTCAGCGACTCTGAAGAATGGTAACGTGGATATTCTTATTTAAGCAAGCCTTCAGTGGAGTTACACTCGTACTTCCACTGGATAATAAATCTCAACGGGAATCATAGGATCAAAAAGTCTGACATGTTCTTTGTTACTATTTATATTTAAGCATTCTCCCATAGAGATTATTCTAATTTATACTCCCACCAGCTGTGTACTGGGGACCAGATGCTGCTAATTCTTTCCAGTATTTGGGATGTCCTTTTTTCTGTTGCAGGTCCTCTGAGAATTTTATAATAGCATCATGTTGTGACTTAATTTGCATTTTCCTGGTTATTAATTAGGTTAAAAATATTTTCATGCTATTGCCATTTGGGTGACATTTGTGGAAAACTTTATTCAAACAGTTTGTCAATTTGTTTAACTCTTAAAATGTTGGTCATTCATTTATTGGTCTTAAAATATAATCTCAAATAAAAGAGATATTCACAATCCATCTCATCTCACTTCAAGGTTTCAAAGGATGTTTTTTTTTTAACATGCACATCAGAGGAGTGGAAATGAATCTGTATTTCTATGTTATCTATGGAGATTCATCTGATCAGATTGAGAACATTCTGATTACATACATATTTGAATCATAAACAAGTGGTAAGTCTTACCACTACTGAATCTATACAGAAAATTATTTGGTTTTGACATCAAGTGGCTTTTGCATCTCTAAAATAAATATTACCAATATATTGTGCCTTTTAAATATATTTATGAATTCCAGTAGGATTTTTAAATTGATCTTAGTTGTTATATTTATGATGTGACTGTATTTTTCTTTCCTTTCAAGACTCTATTTTGTAGCATCAGATTTTTACATTCATGTTTCATAGGAACAAAAGCAAGTTCTTCGTTTTTGTATGCTCCAAATATAATTTAGTTTCCTTTCTTACTTAAATATTTGAGTTCATTTATTATGCCACCTGCAACATGTGGCTGTGCTTGTGTATTGTGTTTCTACATATGTACTGTGCATGTGTGTGTGTGTGTGTGTGTGTGTGTGTGTGTGTGTGTGTGTGTGTGTGTGTGAAAGAGAGAGACTGACTTATAAGCTAACATTTATTTATTATAATATATATTCAAGTATACAGCAAAATACATTGGGGTAAATTGTGTGACTATAGGGATTTTTTTTTCTATTTTACATAGATGTCTAAATATACTATGTTAAGCTTTTCTCAATATTTTCATACTGGCTTTTATTACCCAACTTTCCCAACAGTACTTAAGTATTCATTCTTTTTCTTGGAATTCATTTTAAAGATGGAACATGTTTCAAAATGGAATAAATAATAAGTTTGCATTAGATCATAATTTTTCTTCCTTATTTTTACTAGGATAGTTTTAAATTCCCATATATCTTTCTGTTATCTGTTGTTTGTAATTTATCTATCTTTTATCAACTATCTATAACCTATTTTCCATCTACTATCTATCTATCTACCTTTCATCTATCACCTATTTATCTGTTTGTGTTTATTTATCAATCATTTATCTATCACCTATTTTTTTATCTTTCACCTATTTTTTTTTATCTTTCACCTGCCATAGTCTGCACCTCTGTCTTAGTCACTGTTCTATTGCTGTGAACAGACACCATGGCCAAGCATGTTTACAAAAGAAAGCATTCAATTGGGAGCTTACGGTTTCAGAGAGTTAGTCCTTTATCATCATAGGAGGGAGCATGGCGTCAAACATGTTGCTAGAATAGTAGGTGAGAGCTACATTTTGACCCATAGGCGAGACAGAGAGAGAGAGAGAGAGAGAGAGAGAGAGAGAGAGAGAGAGAGAGAGAGAGAGAGAGAGAGAGAGAGACCTGGTGTGGATTTTTGAAACCTAAGAGCCCACTTCCAATGACCCACCTTCTCCAAAACAGTCACACCTCCTAATCCTTTCTGAGAGTTCATCAAGTGGGGACTAAGTGTTAACCTATTCTCATTCCAACCAGCACACCATCCATGCAACCTCTCAAGTCAGCTGTGTGACACTTCCAAATGTGTTTTCCAAATGTCTAAAGGTTATTTGTTTTTCAGCAAAGCTCATTGGTCTTCTCTCTTAATTATCTTGTGCCTTGTCACTACTGCATAGAAAGTAGCAGTACTTTCTGTCTTTCTTTTGTTGTTCTAACTCCAATCATTGTCTTTTTACTTTTAACTATATTTCTGTTCACCTCTCTATGTGTGACAATCTACCTGAACAGTAAGTGGTTAAAAGATAATGTGTTATTTTCTTTTTTGTTACTGGGAATTGACAGGCCCAATTTGGTGGTCCTCCACGTGAGGTCCTTCAGACCACCAGTAGAATCGGGTGGCAGTTGGACTCAATCTGTGTGCTGGATGTTCATTCTCAGACAGGAATCTGGGTGGAGGGGCTGGGATTCCTGTTTGGTAGTGAGATATTTCTTTCTCCCTGAATGTTTCCCCTCTACATGCCAACCCTGAGCTTTCTTTCTGCTTGTGCTCAAAGTCAAGATATTTTATAAGGTAGCTTTCATCCTCAGAGAGACTAGTTCAAGAGGTTCAAAGAGAAGCTGCAATATTTCCTATGATCCACTCTTAGAAGCCAATAGCATCATGTCTGAATCTATTGAGCAAATGTACTGAAGGGCAGCTGAGATTAGAGGAGAAGGAGGGGAAAAAGAGGAAGAGAAGAGGAATGAGACAATGACTGGGAGAGACAGAACTCCTTCCTTTTATAAAACAGTTGCATGTATGACCTGGGAGAGGAAGAAACTATAGCAGCTTCAGAAGAGAACATATTGCGCTGACATGTTTAGGGTAGGGCACACATTTTCCTAAAGCTGAAACGTTGGCTGTGCCTCACAGTTTTTCATGGTATGTCTTAATTATTCCTCAGCTTAAAGCATTTCCTACAAGATGTGAACATTTTTCCTTCAGATTACTTTAAATTATATCTGAGATTTTCAAACTGAGGACTTTCTAATCTCTTTTTATTAAATACTAGATAAATTCCATGATTGAGACAGTATATATTCAACAAAATCTCAATACTTCAAACTTTTTAAAAGTGCTTCATATCCTAACACTTGCTCAATATAGAGTTAAAGTTTTATGCATATGTGTCACATAAGTATAAACATATATATTTAATCAATTCTAGTTTGCTACTCAGGCTTTTCATATTTTTTATATCTTCAAGGATTTTTACTCAGTTTCTTTATTGGATTTTGTTTGTCCTTTCATGATTGAAAGTTCTGTTTCATCCAATTTGTAGCTTTATTAATGTAACCACATTTTCCTAGAAGATATGACCCTTTGTGATAAAATATGCCCTTTTAGACCTAGCATGTCTCATTAAAGTTGACTTTTTGTGACATTGTTCCATGCATCAATTTCCTTCTGCTTACTGTTGGCATGTATTTCATACTCTAGAGTCTACTTTTACCCTTCATTATCCACCCATTTGAGAATTTCTCATGAATTATTTGAACATATTCTAGCTCTCTCCAAATATAAACACATTCTAGATTCCTTACTTTTTACCTATATGTAATGACTTGCATTACTGACCTATAACTACTGAAATATTTGAATTAAATCTATCGTTTCCATGTTTCTATGCTATCATCTGCTATGTTATAATTCCCACCCAAAAGTACCTTCTTTCAAATTTAGTATTTAAGTTTTCAATTTTCCTTCTTTTTAAACGTTCTATTCTGTATTAATTTATTAATTTTAGTGGTAACTGTAGATCCTACACCATTCATTATTATATCATAATATAAACTAGTGTTTAACCACTTCCAGAAACTCTAGTCACTGTAGTTATATTGATTCTGTTAGACTTAAGCTTTTGCATCACTACCATGACTACTATTATCACTATGGTCGTGTCTGATGTTTAAAATGTGTCCACCTTATATTGTTATTTTATGGGATGAGTAACTTAGGTTCACCCATGTATCACTCTTTGTGGGACTTATAATTTTTTTCTCCATTTACCTGTCTGTTTCTAGAACAATGTTAATTTTTTGAAAGCTGAACAAAACATGTATTTTCATATTTATAATTAGTTAAAAATTTTTTCATGTTTTAGTTGTTAGTAAATATATCTTCACCTGGACTTTCATTTTAATAATTTTACATTGGAGGGAAAAATTAAAATTTAAAATAGTTACCCTGTACCCAACATCTCACAAATCACATAAATATCTTACGTTAGTTAGGTGCACTTATTTAATTAATGAGTAAGTTTCAATAGGCCACTTTTACATAGTCACACTTCATTGACATTTCCTATTTTTGCATAATACCTTTCTTCTATCTCAAGATTCCTGCCATGATATCACACTATGTTTAATTGCCTTGTCTCAGTCTCAAAACTTTCTTTAGTTTTGATGTCCTTGAGAGTTCGGAGAAAAACTAGTCAGATATTGTGTAGTGCAATTTGTGATTTGATTTTGTGCGATGTCTTTCTTGTCACATGTTTTGAAAAGAAAGACTGTTGAGGCTTGGTCTGTTGTTGTGTATTGTAATGTTAAATTCTGTACCCAAAAGTCTAGGACTATGAGTGAATTCTCACATTCACAGGATTTTTTTTTTTTTTGTGCAACCTCATTCCTTAATTTAAAGCTATTTGTTAAATAGAATTGGCTAGAGCCAATTACTAGAGGGATTAAAGTTGGGTGAGTTTGGAGTGATCTGTTTGGAGGAGGAGAGACAGAGGGAGAAGGAGGAAGAAGAGAGAGGACAGGGAGAAGCCACCGTGAGGAAATATGGACAATGAGCACAATGCCAAGAGAAACAGCATGTATCTGGGATACAATGCTGGGGAATAGCCAGGCTAGCAGTTAGAAGAGTAGATTGGGGTGACCCCCCAGTAATGTCAAAGCCAAATAAAATAACTATAGTCTGAATCTCATTTATTTGTAAGCTAGTCAAGGTTAAGTTTAAATAGGTTGTATTACAGAGGACCACAGGGATAAATGGCAATTTTCACATCAACAGGACTTAGCTGTTGCTGCTGACCTTGATCCTCTGGCTGATTAAGTACCTTCTAGTTTCCTCATTTTACAGTAATAAGGCTGTCTTAAGTCTTTTATACTCTTTGGAGCAAAGCTATCATACAGAGCTATACATTATGAGTGGAGAGTCAAATATAAAACTGAGGTATTAGATGCATCCCACAGTCATCTGCAACACTGCCTCACAGGAGAGCTACCTCTTCTCCATTTATTGTCAAAATTTAAAGAGTCTTCTTAATAGAAAGAACAGCTCGAGGTTGGCTATTGGCCTTTTCAAGCCCTTTATATGTCATTTCACCATCATTGTTGGAAATAATGTGACTGGTTTCTGTGTTCACTTTACAGATCCTATCTCATTTCTATCCATCATATATTTTTCTATAATGCACATTTCCGATTTTCTTTCTTTGTATGTATATGTGTGCATGATGTGCTTGTAGTCGTGTAATCATTCCTGTGTGTGTGTGTGTGTGTGTGTGTGTGTGTGTGTGTGTGTGTGTATGCACATGCATATGGAGGCCAAAGGTTAACATCAAGTGCTACCTAGATTGCTCCCCATTTTAGTCACTGAGTCAGAGTCATTTGGTGAACACAGAGTTTGATGACTCCACTATTCTAGAAGGCCAGCTCATCAGGAGTGTGATCTCTCCACTTTCCCACCCCTAGGACTACATCTTCATAGCTTTCAGCCCAGGGGTGGGAATCCAAACTCTAGTCCACTTTGACAAGTATTTGGCAATCTCCTGGCTCCTGATTTTTTTCTTGTCATTTCTGTCCATTGAATTTTAAGTGCAGCTAATTGGGTACTGACCTTTTCCTTTGACTTTCAGAGCAACACTTCCTAGCTCCGCCTGTGCAGGCATGGCATTTCTCTTGCCTTCTGTGCCCTTGCCTACTGTTTCCATGAGACCTAGCCATGGTTTGTTTCATACTATTTTCTCTTTTAGTTTGTTTTATAAGCATATACTTTTGTTCTTGGCTTCAGAGCAGGCACCCCATTGTCCCACCTCTTCTCATTCTCTCTTCCCTCTCTGAGGTGCCCCAGGAAAGCCTGGGTGGGCATCCAAGACTGAGGTAGATATCCTACCCCGCACATTATTTCCAAAGCCAGGATGAAACATCCTTAATGTGGTTTATACAATGAGTGGCTCTTGATTTACCATCTCTGGCATAAAGCTACTGATTTTATTATTTAAAATCTCTTCTATAAATCAGGGAAGTCAGATGCAGGTCCTGTATTCACAAGAAATATGGAGTGCACCTTTGTAAGATAAAGTTAGAAAGCTAATAATAAATTTAAGATACAAATGTGGTGAATGGTGAACCCCTTCAATATGCATTCATTTTTCTTACTCCTGATGTACACTATCAATAAACCTTAAACCAAATTTGACTCTCTACTTTCAGGAGGCTCACAAACGGTTAATGACACTAGATTAAAATTTGGTAAAGTTAAAAAAATAAAAGGAAATTAGAGGTTTTTGTTAGTCAAAATGATTCGTATTAAAAGGGCCACAGAAAAGAACTTAATGTGTCTTTTTGCTTAGGAGAAATTTAGCAGCATACCAAACATCTAACTATATTATAAAAATATAGTTTATATTTTTAGAGATTAAAAGAAACACCATAAATAAAAGGCATACATGGAAAAGCTCAAAGATATACTCATAGAAAATCTTATTTCAGGAGATAGACCGATAGAGATAGCTCAGTGGTTAATAGTATTCCCTACTTTTGCAGAGAACACAAGTTCAGTTCTCAGCACCTACACTGAGCAGCTTAAGACCATCTACTAACTCTGGCTGTAAGGGATCTGAGCTCCCTTCTGGATTCCACAGGCATCTGTACAGTTTCCTACACACACACACACACACACACACACACACACACACACACACATATATACATACACACACACACACACACACGGGTGGGGAAAGGGAAAGAGGGAGACCTATATAGACATAATTAAACATAATAAAATAAGATTTATTTTTAAAATATTTGTGTTTGTAGTGCTGGGTTTGAATCACAGGCCTTATATTTTTTAAAGAAATTACTCTCCCTCTCTCTCTCTCTCTCTCTCTCTCTCTCTCTATATATATATATATATATATATATATATATATGTGTGTGTGTGTGTGTGTGTATGTATATATAACCTTTTCTGTAATATATACATACATGTATGTATGTATATATATATGTATATATATTACAGAAAAGGTTAAAATGTAAAATACTTTCATGCATTTCTTCTGTCAATGTAAGCTGACTGCTTCAATTGTTAGATGAATAATCTAAGGAAAGGTGAAGCCCTGACTGCCTTGATCTGTTGGCTTTCCAGTTGCTCAATGACTTTTATGAACATAAGACATACATGCGTTTTAAATGACATTAACTTTTGCTTTTCTCTAAAATAAAATAAGAACAAGTGGTATGTGTTAGGTGACCTCAGGTACTCAGAAAAAAAATTATATAGAGTTATTGTTATCAGCTGAAAACAACCTCGATGTTCATAAGTAAACATTTCAAAAGTCATTGACTTTGAAGATGGTTCTGAAAACCAGGTCAACACTTAGGTTTTAAATTGTAGTTTTATAAGACTCAGACATGATAGATTTCAGGCTGTTTCATGTAGCCAATGTCATTCAAGGTTGCAAATAAATTTGGTCTTTCAAAAGCAAGATGAATGACAGAATGTTCTGACACACAGCAAGTCTTCCAGGTTAGTGGTGACAAAGGTTCAATGATACAGTCAAGGCTATCACTCCATCTGTAATGACAAATGGCAGTATCTCCAAGAATTAAATATGACAGTTCCAAGAGCAGTGTCACAAGTTTGCTCAGGACGAAAATTACAGTGCGACCAGAAAGAAGTAAGAAACATATCTATATAAAGCAGGTATTAATTTCTACTTTTAAACAAAATCAATGGATTGAATTCTTTGTATGTGAGTATTTTCTGAAATGAGGCATCTATCACAAGTCTCATGCCTCATTTAATCCATTGTTTTGGTGTTAGTGAATTCTCATACAGATCTTGGAAGCTTGACAGATACACTGTAGAGAAGTGGCTGCAGCAGAGCAAAGAGGTAAGATGAGAAATGTTTTATTTTAATTCAAACCATCCTCCAAAACTCAGTATTTATAGTCCAGGTTCGAATGAATACTTTTGCTTTGTGTGGAAGAGGCTTTGTGTTTCCTTTGTGACAATTTCCCCAAAGTGTGTGTAAATCTTGCATATCATCCTGATTTTTAAGTGAGTGTGTTTCTGAGGTTTTGATCTGTGCATCTCACTACTGTTAGTGTCTACACAAAGTCAGTCTACTTGTCTTAGGTGTCATGTTTAGTGGAACTCTTTGTAGGTTCAAGTGACCTTCTACATCTCTTCCCATCACTAGAGGATGGATGCATGCCATATCTTAGATCCTTCTAGTGGCATTGTTGATATTACAGAATGTTATCAAAAGTACAATGAAGTATCTTTTCTAAAGATCATATATAATACATAACATAATGTCTTCTATCCATATAGTATAGATTTGAGATTATTTTAATGATGCGAATGTGGTTCCTTTTAAAAATTGGCCTATTTCTCTCTATTCTAGTCACTCAGAAATAAGAAAGACCTCAAAAAATTGTGCAGACTTTCCCGAGTGTCCAGAGGTTCAACTTAGTGTCTTCTACTGTTTATTATTGTTAATGAAGATAAAGAGGAGAAACAAAAAAAACATGCTATCAAATAACACATCAAACTTACAGGTCTGAACACCTACCACATGTCTCTGTACATCAAGAGAATCAGGTGACACCTCGGCACCTCACTCATTTCAAATAGGATGACAGTCATCCTCTAGAATATTGAGTACCATAGTTGTGAAAGTCCTCTTCCTCTTTTAATTTAGCCCGAGAATTCCCTATGGCACAAATGCTTTAGTATATTTTCTTTCATAGAAAACTATTTTAAAAGATGCAGCAGTTTACCCATGAAGAAAATTTTAAAGAAAGAAAAAAAATAAAACAACTGAATACATGTAGTTCTACTATAAACCCTGCTATGTTAAATAAATATATATGAGTGCTGGGGACTAAGCCATTCTATGAGGCTGTGTCCAACTAATGCAGGCTATGCATCTGTAGTCATTTGTAAGAAGTTTAATGCATGTTATGGAAATACTGTAGCTGTAGCATGCTGGCTTTAAGCTTGGCATAGCACACAAACTTGCAACAAACCATCCAACAGAGTGAATAACTTTTAGTAATAGTCACCTTCTCAATATTGTCATTACATGTTCCCAGTTAGGACATTTGGGCTTCAGCAGGTAACATGGTTTGCTTACTACCGCCCCTGATGATCTGAGCTCTCTCTGTAAGAATAGAACGGTGTAACGAATGAACCGACTCCCTCTTTTTGTCCTCTAACCCCTAGTGATGAACAGACAGGCCTATTGCTCACATGCAAACAAATAAACACATGCAATACATTTAAGAAATTAGACACCTTTAACATGCTAGAGGTTTTAGAGCTGTTAGGAGACTGCTAACCTAGAATGCACAACACCTTGAATTGAATTCTCTACACTACATAAAACGGAATTTAGTGGCACCTACCTAGTATCCCAGAGCTGAGTAACAAGTCTGAAGCCACCCTAGGTGACATGAGACTCTGCCTTCCCACTAATTACAGAATATTTGATATTTAAAAAGCTCATTTTAAACTGAAATTTTATATTGAAATAAACACTTGTGTGTTAACTACAGGGACAGTGAAGCCAAGGATAATGTGGTAGTTTGGGCAAAAACTGCCCTAGAGGCTCATATTTTTGGAGGCTTGGTCTCTCATTAGTGGAACTGTTGGGGAAGTATAGCCTTGTTGGAAGAAGCATGGACTTGTGGGTGGAGGTGGGTCATTGGGGGTGGGTTTAAGGGTTCAAAAGCCCACTTCAGGCCCTGACGCTCTTTCTTTCTGCCCTCAACTTATGGATCAGACATAAGCTCTCAGGTACTCCTGCAGAGCTATGCCTTCCTGTCTGGGGCTCTTCTCCTTGCCACGATAATAACTAGGCCTCTGAAACTGTAGGGAAACTGCCAATTAAGTACTTTATTTTATATGTTGCCTTGGTCATGGTATCTCTTCACAATAATAGAATAGTAACTAAGACAGATAAAGATTAGAGCTGGATTGCAGATCTCTTTATCTAACCAGATCAACATCTTTCTTCTCCCTTTTCAGCATCTGTAAAATGAATATGATGACATTAATACTTGAATTTGGCAAAACTGATAACTTCATAGTGAAAGTTCAATAAACTGGACTTGAAATTACTCTTATCATTTTCCCAATGATGATTACTTTACATTTTTATTCTTTTTTAAAAAATTTGTTTTACTTATAGTAAAGTTACCTTCTAAAACAAATTGTGCTTAATTCAAATTCCCATGGTTTATAATCCTCATCAATTGGCTACAAAAAATTTGCTCTGTTGCTTGAAGGGGCTCGAGACCCCTTATGAACAACAAGGCCAAGCAACTAGAGCTTCCAGGGACTAAGCCACTACCTAAAGACTATACATGGACTGACCCTGGACTCTGACCTCATAGGTAGCAGTGAATATCCTAGTAAGAGCACCAGTGGAAGGGGAAGCCCTTGGTCCTGCTAAGACTGAACCCCCAGTGAACGTGATTGTTGGGAGGGCAGCAATGGGGCGAGGGTGGGGAGGGGAACACCCATATAGAAGGGGAGGGGAGGGGTTAGGGGGATGTTTGCCCGGAAACCGGGAAAGGGAATAACATTCGAAATGTAAATAAGAAATACTCAAGTTAATAAAAAAAAAATTTGCTCTGTTGAGCGATATGACTTACATAACATTTTAGCCTACTGTGTGATTCTACCAGTCCTATTTGTGAAAATAGGGCATATGTATACAGTGAAATTTAAAAACAAAATCTGATTAAAAAGTAAAATTAAGACTACTGAGTATAGTAGATAGAGGTACTCACTATATAGACCTGAAAACTTGAGTTAGATCCCCAGGGCCTATGAAAAAGATTATTCAGTGATCCGCATCAGTAACTGTGGGGCTGTAGGTTGTGAGAGGAAGCCTGGTAAGGTTGACCTAAAGCTTGAAGCCCTTGTGACCCATAAGGGACAATAGGAGCTTTGCCTCCTCCTGGCGCCAGACCCCTATCATGTAACCACAGTCTCCCAGAGAAAGACTTGTGGCCATCAGTCATGTAGGGGCACCTCAAGCCCTTTCTCATATAGATGAGGCATCTTAGGTCAAGCCAATAGGAATCACCTGCTCTTTATAACCCGATCCAACCCAATCCAAACTCTTTATAAATCCTATCCAGAATCGCTAACCAGCCCCCTGCTGTCTGGGCTTAGTGCATCCAGTGGAGCATGCAACAGTGGCTGCCAGGCCAAGCCAGAGGTCTCTGCAGACAGCCTCAGTACACAGACCAATGGTAACCACGATCCTAGAATTTTCCCTTTTAGATGAGTTCTGGGAGACAAAGACAGGAGAGTAGGTCAGAAGCTCCCACATGCCACAAAGTAGCACAAATAACAAGAGAGCCTTTGCCTCAAAGAAAAGGTGGCAGTAGAGAAGATGTGCTGAACTTGTCCTCCCTGTTGATTGAGAGCTTTCTCTTTGTAACCCCAACTCTTCTGCATATCTTTCACCAATACATAAAACATAGATACTTTAAGGTGAAAGCAATCATCTATTCTTTACATTTCTGTATGCCGTCAACAACACAAATATATATTGTCATAGATTACAATGTGACATAAATACAATAACTATAATATTTTATATATATATATCACATCACTTTATTTTTTTCATCTTTATTAACTTGAGTATTTCTTGTTTACATTTTAATTGTTATTCCCCTTCCTGGTTTCTGGGCTAACATCTCCCTAACCCCTGCCCCTCCCCTTCTATATGGATGTTCCCCTCCCCATCCTCCCCCCCTTACCGCCCTCCCCCCCACAATCACATTCACTGGGGGTTCAGTCTCGGCAGGACCAAGGGCTTCCCCTTTCACTGGTGCTCTTACTAGGCTATTCATTGCTACCTATGAGGTTGGAGTCCAGGGTTAGTCCATGTATAGTCTTTAGGTAGTGGCTTAGTCCCTGGAAGCTCTGGTTGCTTGGCATTGTTGTTCATATGGGGTCTCGAGCCCCTTCAAGCTCTTTCAATCCTTTCTAAGATTCCTTCAACGAGGGTCCCGTTCTCAGTTCAGTGGTTTAATGATGGCATTCGCCTATGTATTTGCTGTATTCTGGCTGTGTCTCTCAGGAGAGATCCACATCCGGTTCCTGTCGGCCTGCACTTCTTTGCTTCATCCATCTTATCTAGTTTGGTGGCTGTATATGTATGGGCCACATGTGGGGCAGGCTCTGAATGGGTGTTCCTTCTGCCTCCGTTCTAAACTTTATAAAATAGACATTTTCATTAAAATTTTCACACTCAGAGTAGCATTTGAAGTTCACAAATCAGGAAGACAAAGTATACCTTATAACTAATAAGGCTGAATAAATCATTTGAATCATCATAGTGACCGAGAAATTTACATCCCAGAGCATTGTTAAGAGCTAAAAGTGATCAGTTTTTGTTTGTTTTTTGTGGAGCTGAGGACCGAACCCAGGGCCTTACGGTTGCTAGGCAAGCACTCTACCACTGAGCTAAATCCCCAACCCCATCAGTTTTTCTGAGACAGGAAGAATCAGTTTCCTCCAGTGACAAGTCCCATGTAGTTTGTCCAACCCCAAATGACAGTCATGAATCATTTATATATTGGCAACACGAAATGTACTTAGATTTTTTTGTATATATATGTGTATACATAAATACATGTAACAAAAATCATCATGGATTTTGGAGGGGGACACTGGAAGAGATAAATGGGGAGGAAATAGGCAACTCATAGACACAGTAACTATCTGTGAGGTTCTCAAGAACAAATTATTCTATCATTCAAAAAAGAAAGAAAGAAAAGAAGGAAAGGCGGCAAGCAAGAAGGTAGGAAGGAAGGAGTGAGGAAGGAAAGAAGAAAGGAAGGAATAAAGGAAGGAAGGAAGGAAGGAAGGAAGGAAGGAAGGAAGGAAGAAGAAGAACATGGGTAGTTAAGACACATGAGCCTCTAGAGAGTGAAGTACATTGTGCTATCCCAAAATCATCCCTTGGCTGGCTCCCCAAATGCTCTGGAATCACAAGAACATGGCAGCCACAGATGCACCATTAGCATGCAGTGTCGATTTTGTGTATAACGTTGATCTATCTGAGATATGTCAAGGAGATAATTTTTAACTGTGGGGATTCGTTTATGAAGCAGCCCTTTGTGATCTAGAAAATGAATACATGACAGGTGCAACTAATTCCCAGATAGAAAACTCCATTGTTGATTTATATTTTATAAATAAAGAACTGAGACACTACAAAATCATCCCTGATCCTTTATTTAGTAAGTATCTTAATGCTGAGCCATGACATCTATATATGAAGACGTTGTTTTCCAAGGCTATCTTCAATAGGTTAGTTTGTTTGCACGGGCACATGAACCCAACAAGTTGTTTTAACTAAAAAGGACCTCTATGTTCAGCTCACTGAACTCTAAGCTTTCTGCCTCAAAAGGAATTTCTCTTCTCTCATCCCACCTGCCTCATAATAGATTATCGCCTCATTTAAAAGTTAGTTCCCATCTAATCTAAATGCTTCATCATTTTAATATGATTGGAATTCATCACTTCAAAGATATGACACTCATCTCCCCAATTACCGGACAGTCAGCCTTTGGGGTCATGACAACAGATGTGTTCATGAGCTCTTTAAATTTTATCTGTTGGTTTCCTTCATTTATTTTCACCTCAAAATGAGCGAAAAGCCTTAGTTCAAAGGTCTCTCCATACAGCCATGTGAAGGAATGATCATACATCCCTAGACTAAAGAAGCTGCTGTAACTCAAAGCTCAAATTCAGACTCCAGAACTTCTGTTAGTGTCTCTATGTAATATGAAGGCTGAATCAACCATTACTTTGTTAGTTAGCAGGTTCTGTGTGTCAGGATGTAGAAACAAGCTTGGTCAGGCAGTACAGGCTTTTTTTTCTCTTTGGTTCAGTCCTATTGTAGTGAAACTGCTAGGGTTTCCTAGGTCTTCACCACCACCACCATCTCCTCCTCCTCCTCCTCCTCCTCCCCCTCCTCCTCCCCCCTCCTCTTCCTCCTCCTCCTTTTCTTCCTTTTTCCCTTCCTTTTCTTCTCCCTCCCCCTCTATGTTTCTGTCTTTGTCTCTTCTTCTTCTTCTCTCTTTCCTCTTCCTTTAAATCTAAACTATCCATGATAGTCTCTTCCTTAGCTTAGCTAGTTGGGTGACCCCAGAGTCACAGAAAGCCTGAGTCCCAGAACAATGTTCCAGTGGGTATTGACCTTCATTCCTGACCTGACCTTGGCAGCAACCATAGCATCATTTCCAGCTACATTCTCTTATTTTCTTATGAATCTCCACAAAAATGTAGATTCAACCAAAGAGATGAGGCTCCCTTCTTAATGAGACAACACCAAAAATGTTAAAAACTTCTAGGAAGGGGGAGGTTATTATAGACATCTTTACAAAATAAAATCTGAGTTGTACTTATTCAAAGACCTACCTTCTGTGCTTTAGTCCCTGCCTGCAAAGTGGGAGTAGCATGTAGCACCTTATAAGGTTTTCTCAAGATTTAAAGGGGATAATCCTCATTTTAGGTGTTTAAAACAGCAACACAATGGCACCCCATAAATTTTAGCTCTTATTAGTGCCTTTGCATCTCAGCATGACTATCACCCCAGCTAGGAAGCCTTTCGTATTTTCTCCCTGAGCTTTCACTCCCTCTACAAACTCGCCATAGCTGTGAAGTTAGTTGTCTGATAGAACCCTTCAGACTCTACTGTAATGTGTTCATATGTACACATCAGCAGTGTATGGGGAGCAGCTTAGGAGCAAGAATCAATATGCTTGCCCAGTAATGTAGATTTGCTTCTTTGGGAGGGATCTAGTCTATAGTAATGGCACAAATAGCAGAAAGAATGTACAAACTCAGAAGGAGGGTAAAAGTGATGCAGGACAGCACAAGTACCCCCCTGTAAGGAAAGACTGTCACCTTAGTAACAGGAGGTGGTGAGACCACGTGGCTGTGAGTTAGAAGCCTCAGGTCTTGAGTTCTATGGAACAGATTACATCCTATGACAGACATCCTCAGTTTAACTGGTATTCCCATCACTGCGATTTAGAGTTGAAAATAGGGACATTTATAAAATTTGCTGGAAGAAAACTACTCTGACTTCATAAATGAGGAAAACCCACAGCACTCTATTTCTCCTCAAAGAGAAATCAACACTGCGTGTTTTCTAATGCAGTGAGTATCTGTTCTGGGGACTGATAACTCCTTCCAGGGACTGAGGCCCCCTCTACGACTATGAATTGCAGGCCGGTAATACAAAGTTTTAAGTAAGACTTGATTTCTTGCCCTGCGACTAATCATTTAAATTCCATAGAAAAGAAGAAAATCACAGTACATTAAAATTTCAAAAAGCCATTTGGGAATAATACAACCCTAGCATTTTCATCCCCCCCACCCGGGACCCAGAGATATTTAAAATGAATTTGCAGTTGAACTCTAGGAATGTCAGGTCTCAGGAACAACAGACGAAGAGGCTCTAATTAGCCGTGATGAACGCTGATTATAGAGCACGGATATAACAATGATTGCAAAAGGAAAAAAAAAAAAAAAAAAGAGGTGATGCATCGGTCCTCCATATCAAGTGAAGCTGTGTAATTAGAGAAATTTAATCCCAGCAGGCAAATGGATGTATTTGTATTTGTGCCATTTTGTGGCTTTGCAGGCAGAGAGCTGTTCTCGAAATGTACAAAAGGGGCGGAAGTGTATCTATCCCTTGTGCTTTATCTATAATCCATTCGTGATGTTCTTTTCTTGATCATTCCGTGCCTTCTTCCTATTCTTCCCAGAAAAATCCATTTCTTCCTCTCTGTTTGTTACTGTTCCCTTATTAGAGTGATCTTTTCAGAACAGCCCCTGATCGTTCAGATTAATAGAAGAGACATGTGCTCACAGGGAAGAGGGGACGCTGTTTTTATAGGAAATGTGCTTTTAAATCTATGATGTCTTGCTCACATTTCCAAAAGAACGAGAAATCTGTGCATGGCACTGAAGCCAGGCATAGTGCTGGTGTACTGAAACTCTGTGAGGCCAGCCAGAGTGTGCTGCCTCACGACTGCCTCTCCCAAAGATATCCATCGGCCGCTGTACTTCTGCAGAGGAGTCAGTCTCCTGTTAGGGGGACATGGGTTTCTCTTGAGCAGGAGTCTGTCTCGAAGGTTCCCTGTCTTTTGATTTCTTGATGAAGTGATGAATAACAAGGGGCCCATGGGACTTGAACCACATTAAACCATGCACAATAAAAACAAAACAAAACCAAGCAGCTCCCAGCTACAGACAAGAAGTCACTGTTCATTCACTGATTGCTCACAATGCCTGGTTCCTGGGCTTTTATTCATTTATTTAATATTTGCTGCTGTTCTGTGATTAGGTGTTCACATTGGAATCAGGAACAAATGTGAAAATCTGCTTTGACATTACATCCTAAAAGTTATCATTGATGAATTTGGATTGAGCTGCACAGTTTCTCATTATGACAGCTTGTCTCTGTTTGCTCTGGGAACACCACGTAAGTACAGAGAAGCAGCACAAATTGTTAGGGACACACAGCACACTTTGCACATTAGTGTGCTATGTGCCTTCTTTAATATCTCTATGTGATAATTTTTTTAGATTTAACCAGCATAATACAAGCATAGTCACTTATATGGAAATCATAGATTGGATTTTATCGTGGTAACATTTAAATCACAAATACTCCTCTGTTGGAAAACAAATTATATTGCATGGGATTTATGAAAAACGTGAAGAAAACACCTCATTGTCACATATGTCTTAATGAAGTTCTGCTATCAGAAGCACTTCCTAATTCCTTTGCTGGTACATATTTATAAGAGAAATGATCATACATCTACTATGCTCTTTACTATAAACTAAAAATTGTTAATAAATTTCTGTTACATGGCAAGCAAAAGACATGGACAAAACTGACCCTCGATCAAACTGCCAGGCTAGGCTGAGCAGATCTCCAGACCACAGCGGTCCGCAGGAAGAAAAGAGATGTAAGCGTGTCAGATGCTCTGCTATGATGCAATAATCTCACTCATTAAATATTGGCACTACTCATGCAGACCAAGGCTTTCCGGGATGACCTGGGCTACATTGTACCCCTTTGGAAATTGCTGAATATTGTGGCTGAGCCCTGCATTGTAATGTGACTGGCAGTGACAAGCTGTGACCAGAGGGGGCGTGAGAAGGTCCTAGAGCTGGGCAGGCATGAGACAAGTAGAATTATAATTTAGGAGTTGACATAAATTGCTATGCAGGAGCTCAGCAATTTAAATACACAATAATCTTCTGTAATAATACACAATTACTCACTTTTCTGGTATCTGCCTGATGGTTAAGCATGAGGTTAAAAACTAAAGTCTTCAGGTTCATCCTAACATCTTGCCAATATCCCCACAGTTTGCTCCAAGAACAATGCACACGTAACAGACAAATGAGGCGAAGCTTACGTAGCAGCTTTGCCTCCTGCTTACTGAACAGAAGGAGCATCCTTCCCACAACTGAGGAGCCTTTCTAGGAGCCAGAATCCCACCAGCTTGATACTCTGGGTAAGCTGCGAGTCCGCTGTCTTCCCTGAGACCCATTCCCAAAGGAGGCAGACCACGCCCCCACACAGAGGATGTCAGGCAGCACTGAGCTCGTTTAGAGTGCGAGCAAGAGCAAAATCAGCATATGGCCGCCTCCAAGATAGGACAAACAAGTCTCCGTTTCCGGATCTGTTTCTAGAGTAAAGGAATGAGTGGGCGCCTGAATTAGAAACAGAGTGGGGCCAATAAAAGCAGTAAATAAAAAACGGTCACGTCGTCTAAAGGAGTATCACCCTGATTTTGTGAATGTTTCTAATGTTGCTAATGTTTCTTTCCAAAGCCTGAGCTATGCAGAAAAAGAGCCGAATTCCCCAGCCCCCTTCTTAGCAAACTTCAGTTCTCCTCAAGGTTGCTGCATGATCTTGTCTCTATGAATTAATGGGGTTCAAAGCCCTGTTTGAATAAGGACACATATGTTATTACTACACTATTGTTACAATCTAAGCATTCCAAAAGGAGAAATGAAGCACGAGGAGATTGTGTGCACAAAACCTTTGACCTGAGAGGAAGAAAAAAAAAATCACAATTTAAGCTCAGGGAGTCCCAGCTTCTGAGTGTAAGATCATTTTTGATGGACTCACATTTTTTCTACATTTTTATTATTTCAATGTCCTCCTCTGTGGCTTACAGTGTAGTAGGTATCTCTATTCTAGCTATCCTTGGGTAACTGCCCACAGACCATCAAAGGCACCCACCGTTTCATAATTCACTGCCCTGTTTTTGTAGAACATGGTTAGGGTGAGCTGTTACAGACTTGTGCTGCACCAAGTTTTTCCTAGGGAAACATGAACAAATGTCATCACTCCTGGGGATAGACTCAGTAGCAAAAATGATCCCAGAACAATCTAATTTCTGGGGCAACCAATAAGTTTCTTGGGTGTAATTACAGAGCATGAATGAAGGGTTACTCACAGGAACATGGGTGGCTCAATCCACAACGCCAAGTCTTACCCAACATAGTTGATGACCTCCACATAGCTGGATATATGGAGTTCCCCTTTGTTAACCTTCTGGTGTCTATGTAATCTAGCCTGTCCTAAGCCGTGAGGCTATACAACTGAGGGCAGAATGGGCTGGGAGGTTTATGAAGGAGCAGCTGGAATCTTGGGCGTCTGACCAAGGACCATCCTCTTCTGTAAGAGAGTAACACTCAGCAGGCCTGATCTCAAGGGTCTCTTTCAAATTGTCTCCCCCTCACAGATAAATGATGGCTGTCATGCTTGAGATTCGACATTCCAGAATAATCTGCTGCCTTGCCTACCAACAGAACAGGGAGATGCAAAGATAATAGAAAGAAGAAAAATGAATCTTCAAAATGGGAGAAGAAAATGGGAGACTGTCCCAGCGTTGAACTAGAGAAAAGTTGGGGTGACAGGAGCTGTGCCCAATCTAGCATTGACAACTAGTAATGGTAAAGCTGGAAGGAAGAGATAGAAGAAGAAAGTGCATGTCACAGAAAGAGTGAAAGATGTGCCAATGACAGGAATTAAGTTCTGTTTACTGTCTCATCTGTCCCTTAAGGAGCACCAGGGGAAGAAGTAATTTCAAAACTGCACCTTTTGTGCTTACACATCAATTTTGATTTATGGTAGGTACTGGTACTTCAAACATTCCATTTTCTATAACTAGGAAAGATGAAGAAAATAAACTGTTTAAACTAGATTTTGAGCTAAATCCTATTTTGACTTTTCAAATAGACAATAATTTCAGTCAGAGTAAAGGTCTTTGTCAAGAGGGGAAAAATTGGGCACTGTATTTAGCTTATCAGGTCCAGAACGAGGATAATTCAAAAGCATAGCTCTCTGAAATTTGACATAGGATACGTCCTGGAAAATATGCTTACTGAAAAGGAAGACATAAGCAGGAAAAGCATGCCCTAGTGTGAGCATTTAGATACAGGCACATGCACGCACACACATACACACACAGACATATACAGGGAGACACACACACACACACACATACACACACAGACATATACAGGGAAACACACACAGAGATACACACACATACAAACACAGACACACATACAAACACACACACACATGCACACATGCACTCATGCACACACACGCAGACACACAGACATATACAGGGAGACACACACACATACACACACATACATACACAGACACACACACATACAAATGCACACACACCCACGCACATGCACTCATGCACGCACACACAGATACACAGCATTAGCGTAGAAGGCTTGAGACTGGGCAAGACACCTGCTCCCCTTCAGCTTGAGAGGGGAGAAGTGCCTTTTACCTGTTGCCTGAGGCCTTAGCTCCCAAAAGACATAGTTGCTATTGATCACGATCCTCTGTCTAGTGCCCAAAAGCTAAAATCTAAGCAATTACTGAGGGTAGGTGAAGAGTTCTGTTTGGGTGAAGGGAGGAAGTTGGCTTGAGATTATTATCCCACAACTCTCAGCTTGACAGAGTTGTAGCCAGCCTGGGTGCCTTTGAAACTGAACATCTAAAGTATTCAGACGAATTTCAGTTTGTAACTCAGCTTCTCTCAGGCAGGTGGGTCCGTTCCCTGCACACTCACTGTAAGTAGCACCCTTCCTTTCTGTCTTCTGCTCTCCATCCCCCTACCCCCAGTCACTGATGCTGTGCCTTCCCTTCATGCTGGGCACAGCTGTAATTGCACACTTTGACTCATGCAGACACGAATGAGCATTCCTTTGCCCCTTTCTGATTTTATTTTGACTTCTTCCTACAAACCCAGAACAGGCTGCCTCCTTTGCTCTAGAAGGAAACCCAGGCATGTCCTCATTTACTTTGCTTATAACTCTTGCGATAAGTCTGCTTCTGGGGAAGGTGGATTCATTCACAAAGGCAATCCGCAGAAAATCAAACCATTTCCTGAAGTCCCAAATATATGACACATCTGTGTATGTAACTGTGAACTCCATAGGCTCACATGACGTCTGTTAAAAAGCTGCATGTTCAGGATCTTTACATTCTGGGGTGTTATTTTACCATCTAGGCTCATGGCATTGCTGGCAAGAACTCAGCTGCAGGCACATTGTCTCTTGTGCATAATCACTCATGATTTATTACCTAAACAAATAAAAATAAATGTGCTTTTGCCGGACTGATGGTCTCGTGGTTAAGAGCACTTGTTGCTCTTGCAGAGGGCTTGAGTATGGTTCCTAGAACACACAATAGGCGACTCATAAGAGCTTGTAACTCTGACTGTAGGGGATCTTCTGGCTTCTATGAGCACCTACATTCATGTGCCTGTACTCACACACATGCGCATTAAAAAAAAAAACAAATCTAGAAAACACTGTTTCTTCCTGTGACTATTTCTTTAGGTCTCATGTTGTTAGACCTTCTTCCGGTATCTGTTTCATCTCTCTACATCTTCAGATATTTCTTGCATTTTTTTTCCCTCAAACTGGCTTTTGTTAGTGTAACTTTCTGAAAGTGTGTTCTTCATCTTACCAAAGGACTTGGTAAGTCAGTTTGAGTCCAGTCCTCTTTCTCCTTGTAAGTTGTTTTGAATGATAATCACAAAGAAAAGAAAACATCCTGATTTGGATACTATTCCATGGGCCCCAAGTGCTTTAGCTTTGTCTTTATCTCCCCCCACTCCCACCCCCGTTGTGCCTATGAATAGCCTTTATTGTGGTTTCTGGACTGATTGTCTTGTCTTAAAATGTGTTGGTATCTTATTACCTTCACTCTTGGTTCAGTGTTAGTAACTTTTCCTCTGCTGTTACATTTTGTTAAAGCCCTTTATTTGTTTTACCTGGTTTTTCATTGGTTTGTGTACAAGAGGTATTTGTTGAAAACCAAATCTGAGGTTAATCTGTTGGATTATACCTTGCAGCCAAAATGACAATAAACAGGGTATAAAAAGGGAAGTGAAACTTGTTATTCTATATCAGTTTTCTGTGGGGGCTAGTTGTTGCTATTGTTGTTGCTCCTGTTGTTGCTGCTACTGTTGTTGCTGTGACAACTTGATATAATCTAGGGTCATCTGAGAAGGAAGACACCTCAACTGAAAAAACAGGTTGATCCAATTGGTCTGTAGGGGCATTTTATTGATTAATGGGTGATATGGGAAGGCACAGTTTACTGGTGCCAGCCCTTTGAAAGTGCTGCTGGGTTATATAAAAAGTAAATAGAGCAAGCTATGAAAAGAAAGACACTAAGCAGAGCTTCTCCACGACTTCTCCAAGCAGAGTTTCTTCATGCAGTTCCTGCTCCAGATTCCTGCCTTGAGCTCCTGCCCTAACTTTACTTCATGAGGGACTGTATAACCTATAAGCCAAATATACCTCCCTCTGCTAATGCTGTTCTTGGTCAGTGTTTAATATTCATTTTTTATCTTAAATATCAGACTACCATTACAATTGCAATGCCTGTGAGAGAAAATATATCACTGTTAGTGCAAACAAAGTTTCATGAGAGTGAAGAAGTTCATAATACTGTTCTGTAAAGATTTTAATTACAGTTTTTCCCTCTTATTTTGAGAGTAAACTGATGGTCACCACTCAGAGTGATCTGATACAAAGTGTGAAACCACACACTGATTAAGAGTCTGTGGCTGTCCTGAACGACATAAAGAAATAGGAGTTGTTATGAATTCAATTTATTTCTTAATACCTCATTAATTTTATGTTAACTTTACTTCCCGAAACCTAACCCCCCAGAGAATATTGCTACCACTACCATTCAGGTATCAAAAATCCCCTTGTAACAAAACAAATACAATAAAAGTGGATCTTCAATCTGATAGATGATAGCATAAAATAAAGAAATTAAATCTCTATTGCTTAACTTGAAAAACATATGCATAAGGAGGGGACATTGTTCACAACTGAAATCTCCTAATTAGTATTGAGAGTGTTTTTAGTCTATTCAAAGTATCAGTTCTCACCCTGAGGCTTATGATCTCTGGGGGTTTACATATCAAATATCCTGCATATCAAGCATTTATATTATGATTCCTAATGGTAGCAAAATAGTATTATTTCAGTTACAAAATAACAACATAGTTTCATAATTTTATGGTTGGAAGGTCACCACACCATGAGGAACTATATGAAAGAGTGGCAGCATTAGGGCAGTTGAGAACCACTGATCCAAAGTAAGAAAATTTTATACCCAGTTCTTATAGCACTAAACTTTATAATAGATGATTTAAGTTAATCTTTCACTAAAGGATAAAAATCACTTCCAGACCAAGAAAGCTCTGTTAAGATGTACCCTGAAGTTCCACAGAGCCCAGAAGCAGAATGTTTGCACTTTAGAAGTGTAAACACCAGAGAGGTGTGAGCTATTTTCAGTTTCAAGTCATCCAGGGACATAGATTGGTTCTCTACTAGCAACCTTGACTCTTTCGAGATTGTTTACATTGGTTGAATGAAAACATATAGAACATTCTGATATAAGCTGCCTGGCTAATGACTTCCTTTTGAGAGCAGATCACTCTTAAATTATCATTTACTATCACAAACAGAACATGCTCACCAATCTGGTTAGCAACTTGGGCTTAGCTGCTGGGAGCTGTGCCTGTAGTGGGGGCAATATCAAGCACTCTGCATCTCCATGTCAGAGGGGTACATGAACACAAATGCAAACTCCCCAAAGCTGCTCCACTGGGATATGGTTTCTCTCAATTCATCTGAAAACAGTAGACATTCAAATATTTGGTTGTTAGTCTCCCACAAGTTTGGTCATTGTCTTTCCCTGTAATGTAGCACTTCATTTGGTTCTAATGTATACACATATGTCTAATGAATTAGTTGTCCCCAAGAGATATTTTTTCCAACTTGTGATTTTGTATGGCATGTCTATGATCAGTTACAAATTACTGAAAGTTTCATAATTGTTCACTGATTTTTTTTTATATGAGCTGGATGTTTACTTTATGAGCACCTAGAAACCTTCTAGCATTTCAGAATAATGTTTAAAACATGGTATTATTAAGACTCTAAGATTACAGCTGTGAAAACAGACATATGTCATTATAATCAGTGAGAATGTCCCTTAACTGGGATTTCAGAGTATAAAAGGAAGTCATGCAGAGAATTCACAAAAAGCCAGAAGAGAAAGAAGGGGGTGGGGGAATCAATCAAGCAAGAAAGGGAATGTTTTTTTCCCCTGACAACCCACTTGAAAATATGAAAGTGAATCAGTATTTGAGAATGAGTCTCTTCCATTGGGAAGGGGATGGTCCCTGCAATAGCTTGCACAACTCCTTTACTTGCTACATCTCTTAAGGCACTTACTATTTTCTGCTTAAAATACTAATTAGTTAATTTACTTTTCCTATAGTGTGGGTTCTTTAGGTACCGGAGTATGTAGAATACATCTGCTAAGACATTACTTCCACACAGCAAATATTCAATGTTTATACTTGAAAAAATGATTATGTAATGGTTTGTAATGGTGTCCATGGAGTAGCACTATGAGGAGCTCTGGCTTTGGTACAGTTGGTGTGGCCCTGTTGGAGTAGGTGTATCACTGTGAGTGTGAGCTATAAGACTCTCATGCTTGTTGCCTGGAAGTTAGTATTGTGTTAGCTGCCTTCAGAAGAGGATGTAGAACTCTCAGCTCCTACTGCATCATGCCTGCCTGAATGCTACCATCCTCCTACCTTGATGATTATGGAGTGAATCTCTGAACCTGTAAACCAGTCCCAATTAAGTGTTGTCCTTATAAGACTTGCCATGGTCATGGTGTCTATTCACACGAATAAAACCCTAAGAGAGATGAAGACTCAGAAAAGTATAGAAAACATGTTTCATGAGACTCACAGACAGGATTGGGAACTGTCTGGTGACAGCAAGTTTATCCTATCTGAGTATTGTACTAATAGAAGCAGAAAGCATACTAGTGCAATTGTAAACATGAAGAGTTGCAGTCGAAACAATATATAGCAGGTGACAAATGACAATGTTTTGACTGTCCAAGTCCTTTCTGAAAACAGAAATTCCAAACTGTCCAGAGATAAGGCATTCCAAAGAGGGATTGGTAAACAGTAAAAATGGAGACTTATTACAGCTGTGCACCACTGGATCACAGTGCCTCTCTCACTTCAGATGCTATCCAATGTCTTTCCCTCCTCAGACCCTACCCATTTGCTTCACACCCTACCCATTGCCTTTATCTCCTCACACCCCACCCAATGCCATTATCACTTCATAATCCCTACCCAGTTGTTTATTGCCTCATATCCCACCTATGCTTTTTTCACATTATACCATTATACTTCACCACCCTATCCCCCATATGAGTTTGCCTATTTTCAGGGTTCCATTAGATTGTATAAAGAATTTTTCTATCTAGTCAGCCACTCCTACATGCTGAGTTCCAAGTCTATGAGAGACTCAAAAAATGATTTCAAAAATAGGTTGACAGCTCTTGAGGAGAAACTCTCAAGGTTGTGTCTCACCTTTACCCATATGTGCGCCTCCACACACATTAACATGCACACACATGGACCATAAATGCCATGTAGAAAGACACCACAGAAAGGTGATTACCTGTGAATCTCAGCACAAACCGTGAATGTCTATACCCTCTTTCACAGGAAGACAAAAATGAGGGAACAGGGGCAATTTTGTGTGGTGGCAAATGACTTTTTCAGGAACTGAATGGAGTCAAAACAGGGGCTTGTGACAAAGATCTGTCCCAGTTCAGTGTTATTTCTCAATTTTCCCTCCTGAGGTATGAGCTTAATCCTTCCAGATTAATGGACTCTAAGGGTAGGAGTAGTAGACCTGTTGTTAGCTACATTCTGTGAATCAGGCAGATGAGAGGAAAGTCATCCCCATACTTGGGGCAGGAATGAGGAGAGAGCTATTACAAGGCAGTTTGGAGGGCCTTCCAAAATCCTTTCACTCAAAGAGCTCATCCAGCTATTATTGTCTTTCAGGAATGTTTTTCTGAAAACACTAATATCTAAGTCCCTGATGGACATCCCCTTCTAGGCAGGCAGGCACTTCCTAGGCAGGAAGCATTCCCTGTTGAGACCTTTTTTGACTTAAGTATGAGTGTTTTCTCAGATGGATGGTCATAAACTTTCTATGAGTCAGCACAGTCATAGTCATCCATGTTCCTCAGACTAGCAAAAACACACATATTCTCATACACAGCACCTATACACAAACACGCACATACATATTGAGGCACATAGTCTTGTTAGCTTAGAAGAGGTTACTAAAGGCAGATCAAATCCATATATTTTCCTCTCTAACAGGTCCTGTGAAGACTATTAGTTTGATTCCTTATTTTTTACTGTTTTAAAGAAAACATCTGGACTACTTCAGTAATGATTACACACACACACACACACACACACACACACACACACTAGATAGTGATTGAAAATTAATGGTTAAAGCACATAGCTAAATTTGGGAATCAGACGAAAATATATTCCTGAAAATTAATTAAGAGAAGTATTTCCTATTTAGAGTATCCAAAGGAAACGAGGACTTAAAAACACATCAGAGCAGCCTGAAGACTACAGTAAAATGCTACAATTAGCGTGTCTGGTGTCATCACAGCTGTACCTGTGGTAGAGGTCCAAAGACACAAATTTGTCTTGAGGATTTTTCCCAGCAATCTGGTGTCAGTATTTGTAATTATGAGAATACCCTCCCAGTATAAGCCCTGAATGTGATGTGTAGGACTGAACTTACAAGATATTTGCTGCAACATGGTGCTCTGTCTGCTCATGCCACAGCTCAGCTGCTGTAGAGGATAACTCATCTGGAGCAAGTCCCATCTTTAAAATAATGTAAGAGTGGGAATGCAGATTCTCATAATAATATATATTATTTTGTATGAGTACTTGAGGAATGCATGCAGTACACACATGTGTACCGGTACAATCTCTATTCTAGAAAGTACAAATTTCACTGGGCTGGCTACCCAGTAAGCTCATGGTCACCATCTCTCTACCTCTGCCTTCCTGGAACAGAGATTGGAGGTATAGGTCACTATGCATGGCTTTTTCAGGGATGCTGCATGCCTAATCTCCTGTTCTTATGCTTGCACAGCACACTTTGTACTCTGAGCTAGTGCCCTAATCTGTGAATAAAGGGGTTGGGGATTTCAAACATATTATCCAGGCAGGCATTGAACTCCTATGTTCACATTGGCCTGAACTCTCTTGTCTCTGCTTCTCAAGCATCTTAGGCTACAAGAATCATTCCTGCAACTAGCTGAAAATCAACATTAAAGTCATTTTCTGTCATAATTAAAATGTTCTCAGTTTCTGGAAAGCATGAAGCTATTTAAGTAGAATAGAATTTTTTAAGGATGTACATTTAAAAATAAAATATTTTAAAATATTTAGTGTTCAAAACATGAGATATGATTTCCATTTAAGAGCTTTATAATGATTCTGAACTAATAATTCTCATATGTGTTTCTTGTTTCATTCTCCCTTCACCCATAGTTTCCCAGATGAACCATGTTACCTTGGTTATTTCCTTTTACAAACTTTCATTTTTTCTTTCTTTGAATTCTTAAATTAGCAGATATTTATATTCTAGACAATAACCCATAAATCTCAGGAGAGTCAAGAAGAGTTAAATAATAGTCTTCTCATTATGGAATATATCATCTATTAAAGAATGCCTAGCACAAAATGATCATTAAAAGGCTCTCTACTCTCTAACAGCACTGCAAAAATGGTGCCAGTAGGCTGTGCCTTCTCCCCTCCCCTTTCCCTGGCTGAATCATTAGATTATATTCCTAAAGCTAGGCACCAAGGTCCATTCCCTTATTTGACTACTACCTTTTGCATGACTGAAATTCCAAGATCCAACTATCAAAACGACAAGGTCCAGTGGTCAAAGCTATTATTGTGGCTATACTGGCTAACACATCCATTCAGGACTTACCAACTGTTTGCAGATTACAATGTGAACTCTCAGAAACTGCTCAAGTTCCATGACTACCTGCTGCTGTCATTACACCCTTCTTTCTATTAGGTGCCTGGTCATGGTGTTTTATCACAGCCATAGAAAGGTAACTAATACACCAGCACTGCCAGAGGCTTCATATTAGATGCCTGGAAAAAATCTCTTTACTTAGCTAACAGCATCCGTTTACTAAACAGAGGCTGCACTAGGCTGTTATTTTTTTTTGTCCTTGCCTTAAGAACTTGTCTAATGATAAGCTGAAAGTAATGGATTGATTTCTTGGGTGAATCTGGTTGCAAGATAGCCTAATAGCACAGCCAGCATGTGTGATTGTCATGTATGGCAGCTTTTTAAAACTTTATCATACAAGGATGGCACACTGAATCTCTAATAGCTAAGGAGAAGGAGTTTGAAACTGTAAGACAATGGGAGGTTAGAGTTTTTGAACTGAAACTATTCTGATGATCTGGGTTGATTTTTGTGGAAGATTTTGCTGTTTTGTCAAGAATATCTAGAGGAAAATGCCTAGCGCCATCTGGGCCCCCTGTGCACAGGGTCCCGAGAGAAGGCAGGGCAGGCACTCCTGGTTGCTGCCCTCACGGAGAGCTGAAACCCAGCTCCGAGGAGTGACTTCATGCCTGAGACCAGAGGTAAGAACAACTTTTCTGCTCCAAGTGACCTTCCTGGTGGACTCAGGACACACGCCCTTAGGAACACCTGAAGACCAGTAGAAAGGAACGACTACATGTCTGAAAGCAGAACACTCTGTTCCCATAACTGACTGAAAGAAAACAGGTCTACAGCACTCCTGACAAACACGCCTATAGGACGGTCTAACCACGGTCAGAAATAGCAGAAAAAGATAACACCAGAGACAACATGATGGCAAGAGGCAAGTGCAGGAACCCAAGCAACAGAAACCAAGACTACATGGAATCATCGGAGCCCAATTCTCCAACAAAAGCAAACACTGAGTATCCAAACACACCAGAAAAGCAAGATCTAGATTTAAAATCACATTTGATCATGATGATGGAGGACTTCAAGAAAGACATAAAGAACTCCCTTAGAGAAATGCAGGAAAACACAAATAAACAAGCAGAAGCCTATAGAGAGGAAACACAAAAATCCCTGAAAGAATTACAGGAAAACACAATCAAACTGGTGAAGGAATTAAAAATGGAAATAGAAGCAATAAAGAAAACACAGAGGGGGACAACCCCGGATATAGAAAACCAAAGGAAGAGACAAGGAGCTGTAGATACAAGCATCACCAACAGAATACAAGAGATGGAAGAGAGAATCTCAGGAGCAGAAGATTCCATAGAAATCATTGACTCAACTGTCAAAGATAATGTAAAGCGGAAAAAGCTACTGGACCAAAACATACAGGAAATCCAGGACACAATGAGAAGATCAAACCTAAGGAAAATAAGTACAGAAGAGAGTGAAGACTCCCAACTCAAATCACCAGTAAATATCTTCAACAAAATCATAGAAGAAAGCTTCCCTAACCGGAAGAAAGAGATGCCCATAAACATACAAGAAGCCTACAGAACTCCAAATAGATTGCACCAGAAAAGAAACTCCTCCCGTCACATAATAGTCAAAACACCAAGTACACAAAACATCGAAAGAATATTAAAAGCAGTAAGGGAAAATGGTCAAGTAACATATAAAGGCAGACCTATCAGAATTACACCAGACTTCTCACCAGAGACTATGAAAGCCAAAGACCCTGGAGAGATGTCATACAGACCCTAAGAGAACACAAATGCCATCCCAGGTTACTGTATCCTGCAAAACTCTCAATTAACATAGATGGAGAAACCAAGATATTCCATGACAAAACCAAATTTACACAATATCTTTCTACAAATCCAGCCCTACAAAGGATAATAAATGGTAAAGCCCAGCACAAGGAGGAAAGCTACACCCTAGAAAAAGCAAGAAACTAATCGTTTTGCAACAAAACAAAGAGAAGACAAGCACAGAAACATAATCTCACATCCAAACACGAGTAGAACAGGAAGCAACAATCTCCATTCCTTAATATCTCTCAACATCAATGGACTCAATTCCCCATAAAAGACATAGATTAACAAACGAAATACCCAATGAGGAACCAACATTTTGCTGCTTACAGGAAACACACCTCAGAGACAAAGACAGACACTACCTCAGAGTAAAAGGCTGGGAAACAATTTCCAAGCAAATGGTCTGAGGAAGGAGGCTGGAGTAGCCATTCCAATATCAAATAAAATCGATTTTCAACCAAAAGTCCTCAAAAAAGATAAGGAAGTACACTTCATATTCATCAAAGGAAAAATCCACAAAGATGGACTCTCATTTCTAAATATCTATGCTCCAAATACAGGGGCACCTGCATAAATAAAAGAACCCCTACTAAACCTCAAAGCACACATTGCACCTCACACAATAATAGTAGGAGATTTCAACACCCCACTCTCATCAATGGACAGATCATAGAAACAGAAATTAAACAGAGACATAGACAGACTAAGAGAAGTCATGAACCAAATGGATTTAACAGATATTTATAGAACATTCTATCCTAAAACAAAAGGATATACCTTCTTCTCACCACCTCATGGTACTCTCTCCAAAATTGACCATATAATCGGGCCCAAAACAGGCCTCAACAGATAGGGAAAGATAGAAACAATCCCATGTGTCCTATCAGACCACCACGGGCTAAAGCTGGTCTTCAAAAACAATAAGGAAAGAATGCCCACATATGCATGGAAGTTGAACAATGCTCTACCCAATGATAACCTGGTCATAGAAGAAATAAGGAAAGAAATTAAAGACTTTTTAGAATTTAATGGAAATGAAGGTACAACATACCCAAACTTATGGGACACAATGAAAGCTGTGCTAAGATGAAAAATCATAGCTCTGAGTGCCTGCAGAAAGAAATAGGAGAGAGCATATATCAGCAGCTTGACAGGACACCTAAAAGCTCTAGAACAAAAAGAAGCAAACACACCCAGGAGGAGTATAAGGCAGGAAATATTCAAACTCAGAGCTGAAATCAACCAAGTAGAAACAAAAAGGACAATACAAAGAATCAACAGAACCAAAAGCTGGTTCTTTGAGAAAATCAACAAGATAGATAAACCCTTAGCCAGACTAGCCAGAGGACACAGAGAGTGTGTCCAAATTAAGAAAATCAGAAATGAAAAGGGAGGCATATCAACAGAATCAGAGGAAATTCATAAATTCATCAGATCCTACTAAAAAAGCCTATACTCAACAAAACTTGAAAATCTGGAGGAAATGCACAATACTAGGTACCGAAGTTAAATCAGGAACAGATAAACCATTTAAACCACCCATAACTCCTAAAGAAATAGAAGCAGTCATTAGAAGTCTCCCAACCAAAAAGAGCCCAGGTCCAGATGGGCAGAATTCTATCAGACCTTCATAGAAGACCTCATACCAAAACTATCAAACTATTCCACAAAATTGAAACAGATGGAGCACTACCGAACTCCTTCTATGAAGCCACAATTACTCTTATACCTAAACCACACAAAGACCCAACAAAGAAAGAGAACTTCAGACCAATTTCCCTTAAGAATATCGATGCAAAAATACTCAATAAAATTCTTGCAAACCGAATCCAAGAGCACATCAAAACAATCATTCACCATGATCAAGTAGGCTTCATCCGAGGCATGCAGGGATGGTTTAATATACGGAAAACCATCAATGTAATCCATTATATAAACAAACTGAAAGAACAAAACCACATGATCATTTCATTAGATGCTGAGAAAGCATTTGACAACATTCAACACCCCTTCATGATAAAAGTCCTGGAAAGAATAGGAATCCAAGGCCCATACCTAAACATAGTAAAAGCCATATACAGCAAACCAGTAGATAATATTAAACTTAATGGAGAGAAACTTGAAGCAATCCCATTAAAATTAGGGACTAGACTAGGCTGCCCACTCTCTCCCTACTTATTCAATATAGTTCTCGAAGTCCCAGCCAGAGCAATCAGACAAAAAAGGAGATCAAAGGGATACAGATTGGAAAGGAAGAATTCAAAATATCGCTATTTGCAGACGATCTGATTGTATATTTAAGTGACCCCTGAAGTTTCACCAGAGAACTACTAAACCTGATAAACACCTTCAACAAAGTGTCTGGGTATAAAATTAACTCAAATAAATCAGTAGCCTTCCTCTACACAAAAGAGAAACAAGCCAAGAAAGAAATTAGGGAAACGACACCCTTCATAATAGTCCCAAATAATATAAAGTACCTCGGTGTGATTTTAACCAAGCAAGTAAAAGATCTGTACAATAAGAACTTCAAGACTCTGAAGAAAGAAATTAAAGAAGACCTCAGAAGATGGAAAGATCTCCCATGCTCATGGATTGGCAGGATTAATATAGTAAAAATGGCCATTTTACCAAATGCAATCTACAGATTCAATGCAATCCCGATCAAAACTCCAACCCAATTCTTCATAGAGTTAGACAGAACAATTTGCAAATCCATCTGGAATAAAAAACCCAGGATAGCTAAAACTATCCTCAACCTTAAAAGGACTTCTCGGGGAATCACTATCCCTGATCTCAAGCAGTATTACAGAGCAATAGTGAGAAAAACTGTATGGTATTGGTACAGAGACAGGCAGATAGACTAGTGGAATAGAATGGAAGACCCAGAAATGAACCCACACACTTATGGTCACTTGATTTTTGACAAAGGAGCCAAAACCATCCAATGGAAAAAAGATAGCATTTTTAGCAAATGGTGCTGGTCCAACTGGAGGTCAACATGTAGAAGAGTGGAGATCGATCCATGCTTATCACCCTGTATAAGGCTTAAGTCCAAGTGGATCAAGGACCTCATACACTCAAACTAATAGAAGAAAAAGTGGGGAAGAATCTCAAACACATGGGCACTGGAAAAAATTTCTGAACCTAACACCAATGGCTTATGGTCTAAGATCAAGAATTGACAAATGGGATCTCATAAAACTGCAAAGTTTCTGTAAGGCAAAGGATACTGTTGTTAGGACAAAACGGCAACCAACAGATTGGGAAAAGATCTTTACCAATCCTACAACAGATAGAGGGCTCATATCCAAAATATACAAAGAACTCAAGAAGTTAGACCGCAGGGAGTCAAATAACCCTATTAAAAAAGGGTCCAGAGCTAAACAAAGAATTCACAGCTAAGGAATGCTGAATGGCTGAGAAACACCTAAAGAAATGTTCAACATCTTTAGTTATAAGGGAAATGCAAATCAAAACAACCCTGAGATTCCACTTCACACTAGTGAGAATGGCTAAGATCAAAAACTCCGGTGACAGCCGATGCTGGCAAGGATGTGGAGAAAGAGGAACACTCCTCCATTGTTGGTGGGATTGCAGACTGGTACAACCATTCTGGAAATCAGTCTGGAGGTTCCTCAGAGAATTGGACATTGCACTACCTGAGGACCCAGCTATACCTCTCTTGGGCATATACCCAAAAGATGCCCCAACATATAACAAAGGCACATGCTCCACTATGTTCATAGAAGCCTTATTTATAATAGCCAGAAGCTGGAAAGAACCCAGATGTCCTTCAACAGAGGAATGGATACAGAAAATGTGGTACAACTACACAATGGAATACTACTCAGCTATCAAAAACAATGACTTTATGAAATTCATAGGCAAATGGATGGAACTGGAAAATATCATCTTGAGTGAGGTAACCCAATCACAGAAAAACACACATGGTATGCACTCGTTGATAAGTGGATATTAGCCCAAATGCTTGAATTACTCTAGATGCACAGAACACATGAAACTCAAGATGGATGATCAAAACGCGAATGCTTCACTCCTTCTTTAAAAGGGGAACAAGAATACCCTTGGGAGGGAATAAGGAGGCAAAGTTTAGAACAGAGGCTGAAGGAATGCCCATTCAGAGCCTCCCCCACATATGGCCCATACATATACAGCCACCAAACTAGATAAGATGGATGAAACAAAGAAGTGCAGGCTGACAGGGAACGGATGTAGATCTCTCATGAGAGACACAGACAGAATACAGCAAATACATAGGTGAATGCCATCATTAAACCACTGAACAACCACTGAACTGAGAATAGGACCCCTGTTGAAGGATTCAGAGAAAGGACTGAAAGAGCTTGAAGGGGCTCGAAACCCCATATGAACAACAATGCCAATCAACTAGAGTTTCCAGGAACTAAGCTACTACCCAAAGACTATACATGGACTGACTCTGGTCTCCAACTGCATAGGTGGCAATGAATAGCTTAGTAATGGCACCAATGGAAGGAAAGCCCTTGGTTCTTCCAAGACTGAACCCCTAGTGAACGTGATTGTTGAGGGGAGGGCACTAATGGTGGGAGGATTGGAAGGGGCACACCCATATAGCATGGGAGGGGGAGGGGCTGGGGGAATGTTGGCCTGGAATCCGGGAAAGGGAATAACAATTGAAATGTAAATAAGAAATACCCAATTTAATAAAGACAGAGGAAAAAATAAGCAAAAAAAATGAATACAAACTCAATAGGGAAGATGTGCTTGGAGGGCACAGGGTTACAGGGTCAGCCCAAGTACAATATGATGAGGTTGCAAACTGGCTTACTGAAGCAGTGATTATCACAAAGTTGGGAACTCACTATATAACATATAACCGAAAAAACCACAAAGCCAGAGTACTGAGTATTTATCATGGAACATATATTGCAAATAGGAATAAATCAGGAATTTCCTAAAGATGCAGAATGAAAGAGTGTTAAAGCTTTTACTCAGTTTATTAACAAAGAAAAAACAAGTAGTACATATACACAGAAACCAGAATGCTGCAATTAATTTGCTAATAAATGCACACTAACAGCTATTGTAAACATCAACAAAAGGAGTTAGGCCATCTTTTTTATATAGTGTCAGAAGCAAATTTATTTCTCTGAGACAAACTGTCTGCGAATAAAAGAATCATTTGAATGAGTACCAGTTTTCTGCAACTTCACTCCCATGCTTCAGTCTTACAATCATCCACTCAGTAGAAAATAATCAAAGGTAACATATGAAACCAGACCATCCTCTGAAGACTCCCTGCAGACTGGGCCTCAGTCCGGGGAAAGGGCAGCAATCATGTCATTTCCTTTGCTCCCGTCCAATCCTATACTGCTTTGCTGACTATAAATGCAGAAGAAGCTATCTTTTCATTTTAGATATGTGTGACAGTTTGTTAATGCTCAGCCCAAGGAGTGGCACTATTACAAGGTGTGGCCCTGTTGGAGTAGATGTTGTCTTGTTGGAGTAGGTGTATCACTGTGGCTGGGTGTGGGCTTTAAGACCCCCATCCTACCTGCCTGGAGATCAATATTCTGCTAGCAACCTTCAGATGAAGATGTAGACCTCTCAGCTTCTCCTGCACTATTTCTGCCTAGATGCTGCCCTGTTATCACCTTGGTGAAAATGAACTGAACCTCTGAACCTGTAAGCCAGCCCTAATTGAATATTGTCCTTATAAGAGTTGCCTTGGTCATGGTGTCTCTTCACAGCAGTAAACCTTTGACTAAAACAATACATTAAATACACAGAGGCAAAGACACTCTGCAGAGTTCCTCATGCAACCAGAACTATGATACTGTAGGTCACCAGAGCAGAAGAGGAGACAATTTCTCAACCATCCGTGATCTCCTATGTGCCCTCATAGTGTGTCCATAACATTGAGACAAGATGCTGATCTGAACTCTGAGATGACTTTGGGAGACGCCTCTTCCTCACTGGTTTACAACAGATCTTACTCTCATCCTGTGCCTACCAGACCTGGAAAACCTTTGGTGTTCTCCGGCTGCCTTCCCTCCTTGGGCTCTTTGCTCTCCAGTACAGACAATTTCTTCCTAGAAGCTGACCTCAGCTTTTCTCTTTTGCATATTAGGCCTTGGCAAATATATTTTAGCTGTTGGTTTTGATAGGAAATAATCCAACCAAGACCTAAAACTGAAAAACTCATCGTGCCTTAATCAGCTAGTGCCGAGCTGAGTCCTGCTAACACAAAGCAGAAGCAGCCAGTAGCTGTTGTGTCACTCACAGTGATGAAAATCTGTCCATTGGTAAAAATGACATGGCTTCGACTTTGTCCTTTGCATCTTCCCAGGTACTGGGTCTTTGTCTCTCTGAATGGATCCTGAGCATTAGACATGGGATTTTTACTGTTCTGGGAGACCTCTAATCAAACACCGAGTTCATTCACTAACTCATTCATTCATTGTTCTGGGAGACCTCTGATCAAACACCGAGTTCATTCATTAGCTTATTCATTCATTGTTTCATGCATTCCCCGAGGGCTTCTAAAATCTTGGTATCTCTAAATGTTATGTTAAGTCCTGGAAGATGCCCAGATTAAGATGTGTATATATTTGTCATTCAAATCAGATCCGCACAGAGCTGCAAGGAAGTGAAGATTTGACCTTTGCCAGTACATCACAGGTCTGTTTTGTATGCTCACAGTCCTTGCTCAAAAAGAGTTATCTGTCAGAGCAGAGCACTCCGCAACTCAGAGGCACTGAGAAGCAGAGCTGAACTCCAGGCTTTGTCTTCACACGAAGTCCAACTGTCCTTGTCTACTGTTTTTGTTATGTTATCTGTACAGTCTCCCCTCACTCTCAACCAAGCAACAAAGGCAGTGGACTTGGTTGCCTGAAAGCCACTGATTTAGACTTACAATTACCTTATTTATTTATGTATTTATTTGAAAATACAAACTTAAATATTGCATGCAAAGGAAGACATCAGTAACTTTTATTTCTATATAATTCTGGTTGAGTTGCAGTCACCTAAAATATTCAGCCTGTATCTTTTGACTGTTAGAATATCAAGGTACCTTTATCAAGAATATATGTATGGTACCTTTACAAAACTTTTTTGACGAAAGATGTGTTACCTCGGGCTGGAGAGATGGGTCAGAAATTAAGAGCACTGACTACTCTTCCAGAGGTCCTGAGTTCAATTCCCATCTTTAATGGGATCTGATGCCCTCTTCTAGTATGTCTAAAGATAGCTACAGTGTACTCATACATGTAAGTAAATAAATCTTAAAAAAAAAAAACTTAAAAAAGAAGATGTGTTACATCACCAAGCTTATAAGGAAATCAAGGCCAAAGACCAAAGTCTAGATGAGTCCTTATCTTTTATATAAGACAACTGAAGGGACATAAACACATTTCCAGAGAAGACAATAGATTTGATTAGATTATTAAGAACAAGAACCCTGAATTATTAATTATTAATTAGACTTACTAATTCTAATTAAGAATTAGAATCCCATAGAAAAAGGATTAGATACTGAAGCTTATAAGTTCTTTAAATTTCACAAGGCTGATAAAAGTTCAACACTTTGAGTCCTCCCAGGACAAGAGATACACATCTCAGCCCAGGCACTGCTCTAGATAGATAATTCAATTTGAATAACTTGAATCAAACAAAAGTTCATAGAACCAACAAAGAAAGCTGGTGTTTCTGAACACATGAGAGGTGGCGGGGGCGAGGGGGACTGCTAACTGGTGTGCCCTTTTCATATCTTGTCATATCTATAAAGGAAGAAACAACTACAATAAAAAGTTGTCTTTTGGTGACTACACATTTAGGGGAAGCCACTAAAGACAAAGATTTTGAAAAATATTTTTAACTCAACATGAAAATAATAATATCTATAAACAAAGCAAAACACTTTAACCTATAATCAGTTGTGAAATGAGTATTTTAAGGAATGATCCTAAAGAGAAAAATGTATATATTTATTTTAAATAATTCCCTTCTATTCTTCTGCTATAGGTATGTTCTAGTTTTGGTTGTGTTAGTGTTCTCTCTCTCTCTCTCTCTCTCTCTCTCTCTCTCTCTCTCTCTCTCTCTCTGCTGTGTGTGTGTGTGTGTGTGTGTGTGTGTGTGTGTGTGTGTGTGTGTGTGTGTGTGAAATGCTTGGTCCATGTGGACTGGTACTATCAGGAGGTATTGCCTTATTGGAGGAAGAATGACCATGTTAGAGGAAGTATGTCACTGTGGAGGCACGACTTTGAGGTCTCATATACCTGGCTAAAATCTGGCCAGTGTGACACAATTTCCCGGCTACCTGCAGAAGACAGTCTCCTTCTTACTGCCTTTGTATCAAGATGTAGAAATCTCTGCATGGTGCTATGCTTCCTATCATGATGCTAGAGGACTGAACCTCTGAAACTGTAAGCCAGCCCCAATTAACTGTTCACCTTCATGAGAGTTGTTTTGGTCATGGTGTCTCTTAACAGCAATAAAACTCTAAGACAGTATGTGTTTGTGTGTATTCATGTGTATGTGTCCATGTAGGTGTGTACAGGTATCCATAAACCATGTGGATGTACCTCTATTCATATGGAGGCTAGAAGACAACCTCAAAGGTCATTCTTCAGATCATATGTGTGTATATATATATATATATATATATATATATATATATATATACTTGACACTGTCTCTCATTGGCCTGGAGCTTGCCTAGTAGGCTATATTAGCTAGCCAGTTGGCCACAGTTATCTCTCTGGCTCTGCCTTAGCTCTGGGATTACAAACAGTACCAACTTACCCAGCAATTTTTTAATATTATTTCTGAGGATCAGACTCACGTTCTCACACTTGCTAGACAAACACTTTGCCAGCTGAGTTATTGCTCAGTCTGGTTATAGGTATCAAATTTACTTTTAAGCAAAATTTATGCAGTGCAATCATATAGACATCATATCCCTATGCATTTATGGAGGTGGCTTTGAAAAGATACAGACACATAGCAAGAGGGTACATTTTCAAATGTTACCAAGGTCGTTAATATACCAAATATAAACTGTCTTCTATTTATCAAAAGTCTTGGAAATATCAGGAGATAATTGAAATGATAGATGAAGACCTGGAATTCTAGACTAATGGACTGTATATCAATGAATCAATGTCACATTTATGTAAGCTTTTGGTAGAGGATTCCAACGTTTGCTTTTTTTTTCAAAGTTTTAAGCCAGGAAAGTATATAATATGAAGAAAAATTAAAGAAATAACTGAACTTCTATAAATGAGACCATATTGATCCTTCAAAAACATGTATTTCTTGTGTTTCTCTAAACTAGTTACAGAGAAATTTGGCATCAACTCTGCCTTTTGTATTATAATCCCCTTTTGTGAAACTACCAGTTTATGAATTATCTACTGTATGCAATCAATTCTCTTTTGTTTTCCCTTCTCAAAAAAAAAATCAGAGACTTTATATAATGAAAAAAAACTGGCTTCTATACTGTATGCAGATTTGTAAATGGAAAATTCTTTCACCTTAATTAAAATTGGGTATATTACAAAAAGTAATATGTATGTATTTATATTTGCTTAATATTAAACTGGTTGAAGAGAAAACTGACCTTTCAAAGGAAGTTTTTCTAAGGGTCAAAGAGGGATAGGAACTGTGAGTCAAGTGATTGTTAGAAACAAACTTTCGATTTGGAAATTCACACACAGCCTAGTTCACATGTTAAGGTGTCAGTTATTTACAATTCTCATGACTCACAAGGGTGTCTTCCCAAAGCATGCAGGATTTTCTAACCAGAGAACAAATGTGTTGTAACACCTTTAATGAACGTTTTCAAAGTTGCCTATGTAGCATCCTGCGTCCAAGTGAATCCCATGAGTGTACAGTGAGCCCACAGTTCCAAGGCAAGGTCATTACTTTGGCATGTGTTTCTCTCAGAAAACATGTAAGAATTTGACTACTAGAAACTTCCATAGCACTTGAGCTGGAAAACACAAGCAGCCCAAGAGTAGGAAGGGACGAAATTCATAGGAGGCCTCTTAAAATGGAAAATGCTTGGATTTAAAGGCCTGATTCATACCTGACAATCAGAAATCCTGGATATAACTCCCAAAATAAATTCTCTAAAAGGGTTTTAGTGTCTGGTATGCATTTGAGTTGCTAAAACATGGCTGTATTTGCTTGTTGGTTATAAAACAGTGTTTCTGGTGGAAAACTGGGTACAGTGGATTAAATGAGAGGTTCCCATGGACATTGGGCACTTTGGTATCTGACTGGGGATTGCTTGGGAAAGATTAGTAGGGGTGGACTTGTTGAAGAAGGTATGTCACTGGGGAGGATTTAAGATTTCAAAAGGTCAAGAGGAAGACCAAAGAGTGATACTTCAGTCCTACTTAGAAGGGGGAACAAAATAATCAAGCCAAGTAGAAGGTGGGAGGAACTTGGAAGCAAGATAGGAGGCGGGGAAAGAAGGGCAGAATCAAGTATGGGAGGAGATGGAGGAGGTGTACAGAGGGTCAGGAAATTGAACAGAAGTGTGTAGCAATGGGGGATGGGAAACTGGGGGTAGCAACCATAAAGTCCAAGATGCCAGGAAACCAAGAGCCTCCCAGAACCCATGGGGATGGCATTAGCTGAAATACCCCACAAAAAGGAGGGAGATCCTGTCAAAACCATATCCAGAAGTTAGGCCTGGCAATCCCAGTGTTGAGGTTCAGGGCAGTGACTGAAAGAGAAGCCTAAATCAGTCCATGAGTATACAGTGAACCCATAGTTCCAAAGCAAGGTCATTACTTTGCCATGTGCCTAGCCTCACAGTTGAGGGATGAGGCCGCCCACCCATCTCCAAAAATTTAACCCAGAATTGCTCCTGTCCACAGAAATACAGGAACAAAGAGTGGACTAGAGACTGAAGGAAAGTCCATCCAGAGACTGCCCCACCCAGGGATCCATCTCACATGCAGACACCAAACACAGACACTATTGTTGGTGCCAAGAAGTGCTTGCTGGCAGGAGCTTGATACAGCTGTCTCCTGAGAGTCTCTGCCTGATCCTGACCAATACAGATGCAGATGCTCAAAGCCAACCATTGGACTAGTCACAGGGACCCCAATGGAGGAGTTAGAGGAAGGACTGAAGGAGCTGAAGGGCCTTATCTGACATCACTGGGAGGGAAGGCCCTTGGTCCTATGAACGTCTGATGTCCCATTGTAGAGGAATGCTAGGGTGGTGAGGTGGGAGTGGGTGATGGTTGGGGAGCACCCTCATAGAATCAGGGTAAGGGGAGATAGCATAGAGGGGCTGAAGGGGAGAATCTGGGAAAGGGAATAACATTTGAAATGTAAATAAATAAAATATCCGGTTAAAAAAAATATTTCAAAATTCTCTTACCAGGCATCACCAGTGTGCTCTCTCTGCCTCCAACTTGTGGACTAAGATGTGAGCTCTCATACTGCTCCAGTCATTTGCTGTCATTCCTTGACTTCTCCATCATAGACTTTAACCCACTGTAATTGCAAGCCTATGCAATCACAATAATGATTGTTTTTATACTTTGCCTTGGTCATGGTATTACTAATGGAGCGGGCTTATGAAGCACCTGAACACAAGCTTAAAAACTGACAGCTTCGGGTTGTTCTCTGACTTTTATATATACATCGTGTATGCACATACATGCATAAACACACACCACAGATAAGTAGTCAGATAAAAGTTCTTTTAACATAGAGTAGTGTCTGTGCTGAGATTTTTCACATGGCTTTCAATCCCTGTCTTTCCTGATCCTCCCTTCCTTGATTTCCAGTTTAGAACATGGAGTATGAACACCACGGAGACTGGATTCTCAGGACCCTGGCAGCTCTAGCTTTATTTGAATGTGGATATTTTTTTGTGAAGCACAGGACACAAAATACTCACCATATCACTTTTGCTCACTCCACATTGAAAATTCTGTTCTATAACTGTTGCCAGCCTTTCCCCCCCATTCTTCATGCCAGGGCTCCCATTTGTACCCCTCTTTTCTACATTGTATGGAGCACATATGATGGCAACAGGCAAGGAGTATACACCCATTCTCCATCCACATGAAGATAATTTACTAATCCTAATCTTGTGTTGGACCTATTTCATGCATTTTTATCTTCGGTTTGTATAATGATAATTCAGCATATAGTCTATACACTCATTATTTTATTCAGCAATATGAGAACCCAGTGTAGCTTCTCTCTAATATTGTCTTTTTTCAAACTTAGTAATACTCCATGAACATTTTTTACATTTGGCCATTCTATAATATTTTATTAACCATAAATATGTGCCATAAAGTTCATGAGTTTTATTGTCATATATTTATTTTTAGGTTTTTTGTTGTAGTAATTCACAAACATGAATTTGTGAATATGTGTAAACCTATGTTTCATATTAAGTTTACATGGTTATAATTTAATCGCTTAATGGTGTTGCAAGCAAGCATGCCTAATTGGAGTTGCAAAAAATAATATTTAAATTCCAAGTTTTCCTTTCCCAGCTCTGGGTCCTGGAATGATGACTGAGACTAATTAGTTATTATTTAAATGCCTAGGCCATAAACTTTGACTTCTTCCCTGACTATCTCTTAACTTATTTAACCATTTAGTCTATTTTATGTCTACCACCTAGGTAGTTATCTTTCCTTCAGTCCCGGCCTGCTTCCTCTTTCTTATTCCTTCAGCATCTCCCTCAACATCTCTCCACGTGTTCCTCTTCCTGCTTGTTCACCTTTGTCTCCTTGGCCCACTTTCTGTCTCAGCTCTCATCTCTCCCCATGTCTCTCTTTTATCTCTTACTATTTCCCAGAATCCTCTCTCTTCCTGCCAGTCTCCCAGCTCCTATTTCCTGCCTCAGTTCATTGGTCACTGGCTTTTTTTTATTGACAGGTGATGTTTATAAGAGATTCTCTTATAAACTTACTTTTTTCTGTGTGGGGGTTAAACATTCTATCTGCAGAGCAGATATTGCTAGCATACCATGACTTGATACCATAGCAATGATTTCAGTGTTCTCGCCTCAGAAACCTATTTCCAAGTATCTGCCTAGAATTAAGATAGTCTTTATTATTACATTGAAAACATAAAAATACTATTTAGGATCAAAAACATATTTACTACAAAATTAAAATCATTGAAGGAACAATACAATTCACAAGGGAATGGTAAATTATTCGATAAACTGTTAAATAAATGTTTATCAATCTTGAGAAAACCCATTTAGATTCTCACCTCACGTTGTTTATCAAAACAGATTTGGGTAGATTTCAATGTGTTTCAAAGCTACTGAAAATTGAAATGAAAATGAGATGTTCTCCAATCTCTAAGGAGGAAAGCGTTTTTACAATTAGATCTAATAGAAAAATCACAAGGGACATGGTGCTGAGAAAACTGCTTTTTTAGCTTCTGAATGTTACAGAAACTGAGAGCATGAATCATGATGTCTGAAATTACATCAAAATAACACCTTCTCATCCTTCCTAAAAAAGATACTTATTAATGAGAGAAACCTCACTAGATAAATAAAGAAAATCTATAAAGGGGATATTGCCACCTGAAGAAACATCTTAAAGCATCCTCCTCATTAGAAATCAGCAAGAAATGAATGCAATCAAGATGCAGTGATATTTAATCTATAAATTATATGATAAAATTAAAGTACAACAAAACCATGCTCACTCTTATAGTTTAGCTGAAAGAAGTACAAAGTAGTGATTTTAAAGTACAAAGGTATATGAAATTTAACAAATGTTAGATAGCATCGGATATGCTTGAAGTGGTATGGTTATAGATTTAAGTAGGATAAAGGTTGGAAGGAAGGGTAGAGAAAGGGAGGCCTACGGGGAAAGATAACTAACATTAAAGGCCTTCTGAAAATGTTGTAAGAAAGAATACTACCACAAAAGCTTCTCACAATGTAAATCTATACATACATAAAAATAATTCAAATGGAGTTACCCTATAGTGGGATTAACAGTGTCCCTAGGAGACATCAAAGGCTAATAAATAGCAGGAGTTATTATGGAGTTGTTTGCCACACGTTACAAGCTTTTATCATTGCTCTTTCTAGTTACCTTTCTAGTTATCATCATCTATCTAGTTACCCTCCAGAACTTAACAATAAGACCCCACTACTGAAGACAGGACATCCATGTGGAAGAATCAAGTTTGTGTTGAGCTAGAAATGTCACACTTACTGGCCAGCTTTCGTAGTGCTGGAAGTGCAATGTGGGCTATTGGAAGAATAAAATGAACAATAGTCTTACCCAGCTATGAACACTGGGAAGTAACCAATCACTTTCTGAATGGATTTCGTGCCATTCAAGATTGAACTAATGGCTGGCACTGAGCCAGTGGCTTGGTTTTTCATAGCCTCTGGGGGAGAATCTGCCACTTTAAGTCTGCTAAACAGACTTAGTATTAAACTAACTCCTAATGACTTATCATATTTACATATTAGTGCATCTTTCAAACCTCATCAGAGAACTTTTTTTCAGCAGTAGATGGTGTTTAATATCAAGACCCACAACTGGCCAGCATGGAGAGACTAAGAAACTATGAAATGCTCAGCCCAAAATGGACGGTCTATGCTACATTCTCTCCTCCCAAGGCTCAGAGATCATTGCAGAAGGAGAAATAGAATTATAAGAGCCCAAAATGGTTGATTAAATAAAAATAAATCATGTTTTCTATAACAATGGGACATTTGCACATATGAGCTCACTCACAGTGGTTGCAGAAGCATGCCTAAGATCTGTACAAGTCCAGACCAGACAGATCCCAGTGTTGGTGGGGCAGTGAGGGAAGTAAGCCAGGAAGCTATGGAGCTATTGATAATTAAGAGCTGACAGGAAAAAAACTTCAGTTTTACTTAAGGATGCAGCCCTTGGTTGGTACAACACACCCTTAGTGGGTGGACCCACACCCATGTGTATATAACCAGCACTGATTGGACTGGATAATTAAAAATAAAACACAAGAAAACAAGTTGGAAGGTTATAGAATAGGGTTAGATCTGGAAAGAATTGGAGAATAAATTAAATATGGTCAAAGTACAGTGGTTGAATAAAAATATTTATTAAAATATATATGTTCTTCTTTGAAAAATCTAATAATAACAAATAATCAGTAAGATTACATGACTTTGTCTACACTGCTGTGGAAAACTTTTGAGAATGTGAAGCAATACCAATACATATGCACGTATGTAAAAGCAAAAATCACATGTGAAATCTGTTACTTAGCCAGGCTGCATAAGATGTAGATCTCATGCAAGCAATAGTTGTTGAGTGGGGGAAAACAGAAACATACTCCGAGAATAGAACACTTCCTCACCACAAAGATGAAAAGTATCTGGAAAAGAACTATAGCTGACAACAAACCCCTTTATTAGCATGGTGGAATTATGAGTGATTATTTTTGGACTGTGACTGTCCTTGTATTATTACCATTTTCATATATATGGACTTTTGGGGGTTTTGTGGTTGTTAAATTCTGGTGTATGTTTATGTGTGTATAGGTCTTTGTGTGTATGTGTGTATGTCTCTCTCTCTCTCTCTCTCTCTCTCTCTCTCTCTGTCTCTCTCTCTCTCTCTCTCTCTCTCTCTCTCTCTCTCTCTCTCTCTCTCTCTGTGTGTGTGTGTGTGTGTGTGTGTGTGTGTGTGCTCATGCCACAGTATACAACTTGGTCCTGAACACTCAGTAATTAATTCTTCTACCTCTGTCACCTAAATGCTGAGAAAAAAGGCCAGTGCCACTATATTACACGTTTAGTTAAAATCATATGCATAGTAAGAATGTGATTTAGGACAGTGTACCATTATAATTTAAATAATTTGTTGTATGTAAAATGGTAGGCTCTAATTTTGAATTTACCCCTTCTGGAAACATCAGGGAAGTGTCATTCGTGATGTATTTCTTCCACTTCTTCAAAAAATAAGCCCCAAATATTACTGTAGAGGAAAGAAAACTATGAGAAAGAATCTCTATGATGAAGTCACAGAGATGCTGAAGAGATCCCTACTATGTCTACACTGTTCCAGTTGTAGGTTTGCTTATGTGCAATTCCATCTAATACTCTAGCAGATGGTCTTTAGAAAACCTACATCAGAGCCTAGAGACTCAAAGGGACCCATGCCTGGCAGACTTAGTCAGGACATTTTGTAGAAATTCAAACTATCCATAATGAGGAGGCCCTACAAAGAGTGAAGAGCACGTAGATGCTGTCAAGAGTGTTGGATCCAGGACTGACTTGAATAGAGGAGCTCAAAGCCATTGCATCTGACAGCATTCTCAGCTCCTTAGTTCAATGCTATAACGTTTCGTGGAAGGCTCTGGCTTATTCCCAGATAGTTCCTGACATAGTCTTAAAGACTCTTTCCTTTTGGTATTTTCTCTGCCACAGAGTAGAGGCCCTAATGTGTCAATAATTTCCCCCCTAGTATAACAAGTGCATTTGAACAAAGACCTTTTGGGGATAATACCTAATTTAAGAAGGGGAGAAACATTTTATATACCAGCTCAGATGAACTGAGTATGACTTCTCAGTGTTCAATTGAGTTGGTATCTGGCATAATAAACAATGTATTACAAAGAGAATGTTTACCATTGGTCTGCATGGGGCCAAGCATAGCCTATTGTATGGCAGCTTCCCCTGAGTTGAAACATTCTATCTTGGAGTGAATGAGACCAGGAAATAAACAAAACTTCACATACCTGGGAAAGCAGAAACTAGAAGGTTCTGAAAGAAGCTTCCTTCCCAGTATAAAACAAAACAACAGATGAGGAAGAACACTGAGGATCTCAGCTCCAGAAGAAACATTGGACCATGAAGCTTTTTGCAGCTGGGTAGAGATCGCCACTGCTACAAGTTCCTTTGTACGCAGCAGGCCTGGGTGGACGTTTTGGTAATGTACCTGCTGTGTGAATCTACCCTGCTCTTGTAAGTAACACCCCACCCACATCCTATCAGTAACTCTAGTAAAAGCTCATTGGTTCACCAAGTTGGACTTGAATGCAATCATTGCTTTGATCTGATGTAGCTTCTTTCTGGGGTGAGTAGGGTGTGTGTGTGTGTGTGTGTGTGTGTGTGTGTGTGTGTGTGTGTGTGTGTGTATTCTCACTAGGAAAATTTTGTCACACAACACCGATATGTGTTGTTGGTCAACCAGGCCCTAACCCACATGCAGGATAATTATTTTATTAAATGAAAGAATCCTATTTTGCCACATGTCGCAGATCACATATGTGGCTGTCAGAGTGTAAGTATCACACTGTAACTGCCCAGCAAACATGAATGGAGTTAGAGAAGAGGGGAAGGAGTCAGGTCCTAGGACTAGGGAATGGAAGTAGAAGGGAAGGGGAAGATGGGAGGGGGATGATGGGGCATGGGAGAGAAATGGAAAGGAGATGGGGGGAGGAGTGGGAGAGGAGAAAGAGGATTGAGGGAAAAGGGAACTAGGAAAGGGAGAGGAAGAGGGAGAGCGGGAGGTGGGAGAAGACAGGGGAAGGGAGAACGGGATGAGAGGGGAGAAAGAAGATGGGCATTGCATAAATCTAACCTCTCTTCAAGACTTGCATAATTCTAAGCATGTATGGTTCCGTTGTAGTGACCTGCTTCTGCAGTCACCATCTGTGGGAGACAAATGGCAACCATAGGTGAATTCTTCCTAATATCCCCAATTAAAGTAACAGATGCAATAGACAGCAAGTTCTAAGTCTTGGGAATCCTAGTCAGTGAGGCTTTCCAGGTAGAGAATTAATTCACTTCTCTGCAAAATGTCATAATTTCAACCATGAACATATAGAAAATAAATCTTTCTGATAAGAATCCATTACTAGGAAAAGGAATATCATTTCTAACTGAGAGGTCATATGTTTATTTATTTCACTCTAGTGAACTGTTTAGAAGCTTATTGTGTCTAATTTAAATGAAGCCTGATTTTGTATATCTCTATAGGAGTATTCTATTACTAATTGGTTTTGCTTAGTGAGACAGGGATATACATCCCAGATTGGCATCCATATAGCCACATACCAGAAGATAGCTCTGAACTTCTGATTCTCTTGATGCAACCGCCAAAGTGCTAGGACTCCCAGCAGGTACAGTGGTACTGGGATCCTTCTCTTCCTTCAATGTTGGTTTAGTAACTACTAGTGCTCCCTGATGAATCTTTCCACAGTTACACTGTCCTCCTGGTTTGAGAGGAATAGTATAGTTCAAAGTCCAAAAACTTCCATGTCTATCTATTGAAATACCAACTTCTTTAAAGGCAGAAATATTTATGATTATTTGATGGCTGTAAGTTATATTCTAGAGATATATTTGGCAGCTACCAGAAATAAGATAACTAGATACCCATTTATTTTGACACCTATATGCTGTTTCTCCCGGAAACCTGAAGGTTTTTCACAGCTAGTTATGGTCACATGTGACAGCCATTCTTGATTGCCACATTGACATACAAGCAAAAGGGTGTGTTAGAGCCTTAGCTGAGGTGTTTCCATCATCAGATTGAGTTGTGAGCATGTGAGGCATTTTCTTGATTACTAATTGATGAAGGACAGCCTATCCCACTGTATGTCACACCAACCCTGGGCAGGTAGCCTGCATGGGTTGTATAAGGAAGCTGGCTAAACAGAAGCAGGAACAAGCCAGTAAGCAACATTCCTCCACAGTCTCTGCTTCAGTCCCTGTCTCTCAGTTTCTTCCCTCAGTCCCTGCATTGGCTTCTTTGGATGATGTATTGTAACTTATAAACTGAAATAATCCACTTCCTCGCCATTTCGGTTTTGGTTAGTGTTTTATTATAGCAACAGAAATCACACTAAAACTTTGTAATACAGTGGCAGCTTTCAGCATGTGAACAAAAAATTGTAAACGTTCTCAGGGGAGGTTTGTAACTTGGGTGCTGACCCAGCCCACTTACTACAGGACTTTTTGCAAAAGTAGATGCAATGCCTGTGGATGCAAAAGCCTTCTTGAAACCAAACACAGGAAGTTTGAAGTGATAATGACATTCCCCAGAAGATGGAGTGGGAATTCAAAGAGTCTGGGTGCTTGAAGGCATTCTGAAGATGCATATCACCCTGATGACTTAACACTGAAGACAAATATGTCCAGTTGCTTCAGCTTCTCTAGCTATTTGCAGCCTAGCAGTTTGCTTTAAATAGACCTGAGTACTCATACCTTATTACTCACGCATTACATACCACTGAAATTGTTCTGGTTTTTAAATATCCCCAAGAAGATTTCAGAATTGTAAGACAAGGTCAAGGTCACTTCAGAACTGCCAAAGAGACTTTCATATCGAGAGGGAAATATGTGTATTTTAAAGCACTACCCCAGTATTCATGCAAAGACTGAGTCATGAGAAATAGCTAGTCCTAGGGTGGCCTGTCAGAACCAAGCTACTTATCACAAAAGTTGTGTTCCTGTTCCTTTAACATTTCAAAAGTCAAGCCAATAAATAAAACTTTTTGATGTCAAACTGAATGTGGGAATATTTTAAAAATTCCTCCTTCTATGTATTTTTAAATGACAATTCATCCTCCTTGGAAAAATATCAGTAAGTATCAGAAAACGCAGATCCACTCGTCAGCAGTCAAGAGCATAAGGAATTAAAACAAGTAGCAGAGAGTCTGACAATGAATTTAATAACTAACAATTTGGTGCAAATTTGAAACCAAATGCATTCCATTCACAGGATGTTTGGCATTGATTTTTTTTGACTCTTCCATTTCAATAATAAGATGTTAAAAAATCTGTATGAAATAACTGTAGACACTGGAGAGCTCATCTGCAGGATTTTAATTTTAAGAGTTTATGTAAATGAAACAGAACAGAAATGTTTGTGTCAGTGTCTCTTTACTTTGCATAGTCTTACCCGATCAACCAAGAAACAAGGTGAGATCTTGTACGTTTTTGGAGCTGAAACTCTGTATCAAATGTTTCATTCTGTCTACCAATGAACACACAGTCAGAGGCTGAGGATATAAGTCAATCAGTAAGACTTTGCCTTGTAAGTATGAGGACCCACATCTCATTCTCTGAACCCATGTTAAAAAAAATTAGTTATAGTAGCACAGGCTTGTAATTCAAAAGAGTGGAGACTGTAAGGGCACATAGGCAGATTTCTGGAGCTTGATGGCTGCTAGTCTACTTATTTAGTGAAGCTACAAGATAATAAGATTGTCCCAAACAAAAAGTTGGAAGATTTCTTGGAGAATGACACTTAAGGTTGAACTCTGACTTTTCCGTACATGGCTCGTACTTGCGCACCATTCTCCCAAAAAATCATATGCACTTCTCCACCAATATGCAAAAACAAGACATACTCTAGAGAACTGTTAATTAATTGGATAAATGAAATAATCCTTCACCTTTCAGTTTGACCACGTGCTGTGGATGGAATGGGTGTACTTTGCTTACCAAGCATATTAGCAATCCTGGCTTATTCAAACATCAAAGTTTGATTTAAAAAGAAGATAATTCACTTGATTTTTTTTCTGTTCTTTAATTTAGCATGAACAACAGATAACTCACATCATCACTTGATAATCTTCAGTCACTCAACAAAATTCCTTTGGGGTGGTTTAGGTCACTAATTGACAGGAAAACTTGATAGGATTTCCTAATGAAATGAGCAATAATGGACAAATATAAACCAATCAAGTTGAGGATCACCAAGAATAAAATGAAGATGACAACAAAATCAGCAGAATTGAACACCTCTAGAAGAGCAAGGAGGCTGAAAAGCAACGCACAAGAAGCACTAAATGACTCAGCAGAACGTGTTTGTGTGTGTTTAAGCATACATATATGAACAATAATGATCAAGAAAAAGGAGGACATAAATTTGAGAGGAAGCATAGAAGAGGGGTATGGAAGGCATGGGAAGGGGTAAGGAAAGAGGGAAGTGATGTAATCATTTTTTAAATTAAGATACCATTTAAACAGTATTGAAATTAGTCATTGAAAGCATATATTAAAAGCCACAAAACTCCAAAATCAAATACATATTACCATATAATAAATGTAGTCTTTAAGGAAGAAAATTAAGTGTCTTAGTGTTCAGTTTCTACTATCTATACCTAGCAAACTCTTAATCACCATAGGTGGAAAAAACAATATATATCATGACAAAAGCCAATTTAAATAATGTAGTCTATTAATCCAACCCTACTGAGGATACTGGAAGGAAAACTTCAACACAAGGAGGGTAACTACAGCCAAGAAAACACAAAAAAATTAAACATTTCCCAATACACCCCCAAAAAAGAAAATCTCACACACACACACACACACACACACACACACACACACACACACACACAATATCACCTCTAGCAACAACAATGATAGTAACTAACAATCATCTGTTTTTAATATTTTTTAACACCTCTGGTCTCAATTCCCCAATAGAAAGACACAGGCTAACAAACTGGATATGTAAATAGGATCCAACATTTTTCTGCATGCAAGAAACACACCTGAGTGACAAAGACAGACACTGCCTCAGAATAAAGTTTGGAAAGTTTTCCAAGCAAATGGTCTCAAGAAACAAGCTGGCGTTGCCATTCTAATATCCAATAAAATATGTTTTCAACCAAAACTTATCAAATGAGATGGGGAAGGACACTTCCTATTCATCAAAGGAAAAATCCACCAAGAGAAAGTCTCAATTCTGAACTTCTATGCCCCAAATGCAAGGGCACCCACATTTATAAAAGAAAAATTACTAAATCTCAAAACACACATTGACCATAGCACAATAATAGTGAGAGGCTTCTATAGGCCACTCTCACCAGTGAACGGGGTCATTGAAACAGAAACTCAACAGAGACACAGCCAAACTAATAGAAGTTATGAATCGAACGGATTTAACAGAACCTTTATAGAACATATCTACAGAACATTTCACCCCAAAACAAAAGAATATACCTTCTTCTCAGCACATCATGGAACCTTCTCCAAAATTGTTGATTTTCTCAAAGAAATGGGTCTTGATTTTGTTGATTCTTTGTGTAGTTCTCATTGTTTCTACCTAGTGGATTTCAGCTATGAGTGTGAGTATGTCCTGCCATCTACTCCTCTTGGGTGTGGTTGCTTCTTTCTGTTCATGACCTGTTATGGTTCTTGTATGGAATCTCTCCAATTTCTTTATGAAGGCACTTATTGCTATGACTTTTCATCTTAACACTGCTTTCATTGGATCCCATAAGTTTGGGTTTGATGTGTCTTCATTTTCACTGAATTCTAAAATGTCCTTGATTTCTTTCTCTATTTCTATTCTGATCAAGTTAGCATTGAGCTGAGAGTCATTTAGTTTCCATGAGTACGTGGGCTTTCTGTTGTTTTAGTTGTTATTGAAGTCTAGTCCTTATCCGTAGTGGTCAGATAAAATGCATGGGATTATTAATGTCTGATTAGATGCTGGAAAAGCCTTTGACAAAATACAAATCCCTTCATGTTAAAAATTTTGGAGAGATCAAGAATTCATAAAACATACCTAAATATAAGTGATCCCCAAAATTCTACTAAAGAACTCCTATAGCTGATAAACAACTTTAGCAAAGTGACAGAATATAACATTAATTCAAACAAATCAATGACCTTTCTTAACACAAATGACGAACAGGCTGAGAAAGAAATTAGGGAAACAAGTCCCTTTACAATAGCCACAGACAGTAGAAAATATTTTGGTGTAACTCTTACAAACCTTTTCTTTTCTTTTGTGTGTGCATGTACATGTGTGTATGTATGTGCCTGTGCTTTTATTTAGTTACAGGGCTTTCTTTTATTTTCTTTTTTTGGTGTGGCTTTATTTTATTCCTTTGGGGGTTTTATCATTGCATTGGGTTTTTTGCTGAAAGAACTTAAAGTGGGGTGGGCAGGGAGGAGGAAATGATCTAGAAGGACATGGGAGATGGGAAGAACATGATCAATTTTAAATTTAAAATTGTTATAAATGATATAAAATAATAATAACAACAATAAAACAGAACCACCGACATATTTTTTTACATTAAAGTACAATAATTTTCCAATTGCAAGTTGAGTTATTTCGCATACTGTCTTTCCAACAAATGTGTGTTCATTACTTATAAAAGGATAAAAGCTTGAATTGGGAAAAAAAATATCTGCTAAGAATGCCAGTATACTTTTAAAATATAGTTTCCAACATGTCCTACAGTTAAAATTGATAACAATGACTTCATTTTCAACATTTTTATATAGAGGAGGAGGCATCTCTAAAGGCCAACAAAACCTCTTAATTTGTGTGATTTGCCTACCTCTTAGAGGGTGGCCAGTAGGATCATACCCAAGCTGTGTCTTTAGAAAGAACATCCATCCGTCTATCTATCTCTGACAGGAATCACAGCAGGTAATCTCTCTGTTGAATTTAGCCACGAGGAGTAAAGTTTTAATTGCTAACTCTTTCTGAGTCCCAGTTTATGGATTTGTATTAGTCTGTAAAAATAAAACCTATAAAAACCCAAGACTGATCTGTCTCAGGTTGCTCCCCCCACCCCTTGCTGGGGAGCCAGTACTCCCCCTCCCCACACTCCTTTCAGATATGTTATAAAAGATTCTCTGCTTCTTCTGGGTGACCTGCTCTAATTGGAGCTCATTTTGTGTCTTGGTCTTTCTGACCACCCTGCAGGCTTCTGCTGTTCGCCTGTGCAAGTCCTTGCTGATCTGCGTTTGTTCCATTCAGCAGATAATTGCTTTTTGCATTTCAGATCTTTAAAAAAGGCCTCTGCTTTACAGATGGCGGCCCCCACAGCGTCCTTGTCTTTCTTTTCATCTGAGTGGCTATCCTTGTGCTTTGCCTTGAACATGGCACCCTCCCCCAACTTTTAAGGTGATTCCCAGACTCTGCTCACAGGATTTCACCTCTGAGAGTCAGCAACCAAGGGAAAGTCCCGTCAAATATGCCAAGCTCAATCAACCAGTCTATCTTATCCATCTCTGAATTCTCCTTCTTTCCCTTTTCTTCCCACCTACCATTTCCCTACCACGTTTGAACCTCAAGGAAGTGGAGTAATTACAATACTCCACTTGCCACCCAGAGCGAGTCACTGGTGTGCTAGCAGTCTCTTTCATCTGGTATCATTCCAATAACTTCAAACAAATACTATTCCCATCATGATGAGCCTAAGAAAATACACCTAGAGCCTTAGAATCCAGAACGCTCTGTTCCCAATAGCTGCGTTTTCAAAAAACCCAGTTATTTTCTCACATTTAAGCTCCTTTTTATAAGGAAGGGTCTCTTTTTTTCTAGTTGAGTTAATCATTTTATTTTTATCTACATATTTATAAAGAGCTTAAGGCACATGCAGCACTTCCAGGACAATAAAGAGAACCAGAATCAAAATGCAGCCTTAACCCCAGGAGCCCATATTCTGTTGTCGTATATTTCCGGTGTGTTTCAGAAATGGTCTAAATGAGTCTTGCAGGAGGAAGCTCGACGGTGCAGCAGCAACTGTAGTATCTAGAGAGCCCAGACAACTGAGAAATAAATTTATTTTATCCCAGACATAGCTATCAGGGTTGTGAATATGTAAATAGTTTCCAGTCTTTCACACCTGAATGAATGGATTGTAGCTGGCAGGAAACTGCTTGTATAAAAGATTTAATTAAGACAGAAATGAAAAGAATTTTCTTAGGACAAACAGGATTATGACATTTCATAGATAACATGGGAAATTTATGGTTGTGTCATGTCACCAAGCTGAACGTTGTTTGGTTGGATTCTTCTCTCTCTCTCTCTCTCTCTCTCTCTCTCTCTCTCTCTCTCTCTCTCTCTCTCCCTCTTTCCCTCCCTCCTTCCTTTCATGTATGATTTGATGACTATTGAATATATCAGGAAACAAAATCATGAGAGTACTGAAATTTTTTGCAGACAGAACAGTAGCAAAACAATTAGGAACCTTTGGACAAGAACACATAACTACACAGTTGTACAGTTGGAGGTCAATGGTCAATGTATATGTATACACATAAACATATACAGTTTCAACAGCAATGAAGCTTCTCAAACTACACACACACACACACACACACACACACACACACACACACACACACACACACACGGTAGTTTGTTTGAGTACAGGTATGGAAGAGAATTGAGAGAGCTCTCTAAGGGTAGGGAACACTGTCCTTGTCAGTAAAGACTATGTTTGACTAGGAACTCTGAGGTGTGCCTGCAGTTCCCCAAAACTTGGAACCTAGAGATAGCCTGCTTGCTTGTCTGCCCTAGCTGATCCCAGATCATCTTACAGTTCCCTCACATAAAGCTCACACTGCCCTCAGGTACTAAAGTCTTATCTCTTGCTTTACCACAAGATCATGAATTCTTTGATGGTAATTTTGATCCCTACATCCCCAAGGCCCTGTACAGAGTCTGACACAAACTAGGCTTTACAATAAATGCTGTTGATTCAATAAATGAAGTGAGGAATAGATAGATAGATAGATAGATAGATAGATAGATAGATAGATAGATAGAATTAATTGAACTGAACTAATCACAAATGATAATTTTGTGTTCTAAGTTTAATCACTGTTCATTCTAACTCTCCCAGGAAATCTAGTCATGTTTCTCATTTTGTTTCTCCCTAAATATACAGACATCAGTCGAATGATTCTAAAGGGTATGGCACGGATTAGAAATCCTATTTTTGCTCCAAATTAGAACTTGTAAAAGTCTTTTTGAGTCTGCATCACCAAGACGTTTATTGAACACTGTAAGACATTGCCACCCCTATGAGACTAAAAATAAATTGATGGACAGCTTTGCTCTTTTGTCTATGGCAACTGCCTAGATATTCTTATGCCTCTGTGTGTTTGTGTGGGTGCACACGTGGCAGTCATGGGGGGGGGTTGGGTGTCTTCCTCTGTTGTTCCCTTTCTTGTTTTTCTGGTTATTTGTGGAAACAAGTGCTCTTCCTGAGCTTGGAACCCTAGATTTGCCTGACTTGGCTGGACAATCCTATTTCTGAGGATCCTCTTGTCACTGAACTCTACCACTAGGATTATGGTTGCAGGACACTTTATCTGGCTTATATTTGTTTTGGTTGCTTTCTCTATGTTTGTGATTGTTGTTTTTTTCCCCCAGAGTGTTGAGGATCGGGATCCAGCATGGAGCACTTTACACCATTGGTCTCTGCCCCAGCGCCTTCTCTCTATCTTTTGATATGATATGTTTCTATCAAAACAGTATCATTTCTCTACCTGCCCCTGGAAATTTTTTAAAGTATTTCTGAGGTTAAACAAAAAAGAATCATTTAATTCCATTTTATGTTTAAAGAGTGCTGGTTTCTGAATGCTTATCAATGGCATTTTTTAAAAACAACCTCACTCTAAGGTATTGTGCCCCATGTAAGAGTCACGACAATGACAGCAAAGGAGGAGTCAGGCTCTCGCCTCAGAGTTTAACAAACCTCATGCCCTTGAATGACAAGGTGATGCTTTGGGCGCTTGCCAGACAGCAAGGAGCAGAATCCCTGCATCTCTGTCTTCCTGAACTGCACTGTGTGCTTGGGTGTGGAGTCTGGCTTCCCTAGCTCTGTCACCTCTGGTATACTGCTCCTGCCTCCACCAGGTCTTGCTTATGGAAGGAAAAATTAAGCTCTTATTCAGTGGGTAATTATGAAGCAACTTTTAATATCTTCCTGCAGAGCTACAGGATGGGAGGAGGGCAGGAAATGGTGGGTTGTCAGGAAGAAAGCAACTGAAGTCAGAAGCCAGGAACCACTGTGAAGCCCAATTAAATCCGAATGCTTTGTTATGGGGATATCATTCACACTTTGCTTTGCAAAGAACAATCACAGTAAAATCATAGATTAATGTGAGGAGAAGGTTGAATGGAGAGGACGATACACTACACACATACACACCCAAACACACACACATACACACACACACACAGCTTGGTGTGCACATACAATTTCCTTCTGGAAAGACACACTCACTTTCCACCCCCTGCTTAGGGCATGACTATAAATTTCCTTCACCAAAGTCAAAATTTTTAAGCAGAAAGCAAGTTTTGCTTATAAAATTCTTTCTAGCTTACAAATGAAAACAATTGGAGTAATATATAGCCATTTTTTGACTAACCAACAATATCTTATATCTTATAACTTGTATCTTAAGTTCAATTTCAAATACAAAATGCACCATTTCTCTGAAAATGCCAGGATTATCTCCCTCAGTATTAGATCAAATGCCCTTTAGACCATCAACGATTTATAAGTAGGCTGAGGAGCTTGCTCAGTGACTGACTGTACTTGCTGGACAAGCTCTAGGACTTAAGTTCAGACTCAACACTCCTGTAAAAACAAGTATGCGTCCCTGCACCCCTGACATGCCAGCACTGGCCTGGGTGAGGCAGGAAGGTTGAAGAAGCCTTCTGGCCTCCAACCTCGCTCCAAGTGTGGAAAACCACCCCGTCTTAAAAGAATGAGTCCGATAGTGACAGATATGTCTCTAACCTGCTCTTCTGGCATCTGTAAGTGTGTTCATGGGCACAGGTACCTGTAAGCATGTGAGAATATACCATCCAGGCACACAAATAATAAAATACATTTAAAAATATGAAATAAAATTAAAGTTTAAATTTACGGATGCGATCGTGGTGCTTTGCCAAAGCAATTCAGCAATAATATCAAGTGCAGAGAAATAAAGCAATGGTTTGTAGTTCAGTGTGGTTTTTAACACAGGGCCCATGGGCCACAATAGGAGCATTTATCTTGCTTTAATCCATAAATGATCACAGATTCTTTCCCCTCAGATGACATTATATGTGATCCACCCTTTCCCCCAGAACTCCAGTGGGAAGTGCAGCTCTTGTGATCGGTTACTGACTTTGTTTTACTAACTGTCTAAAATGCATTTGTAAAAGGCAAATACATTGGTTCTGCTGCGCCTTTAAACTCGGGGTCCTGAAATGTGAGGGAAGGCCAACAGCTTCATTTCACAAGTCCTGGCTCAGGGTAAGAGGATCCCAGCTCACTGATTAGGTTGTAATTTCAGCATAAATGCTCTGCTTGGAGTCTTGCCCAGCCCCTGAATGCAAGAGACCCTCTAGGAAAATACATCTCCCTTACCATTGCCAAATCATTGCCAATGGACAACAGGAATGACAAAGGGTCTGGGTGTGGAGCCAATGAAGCCTTCTTCAGAAGTTACTCCTCCTGCACCTCTGATGGTGGGACAGAAGTATCAGAGTAACACATATTTGTGTAGATTAAATCCAAAACTCCTTCTCACTGTAAGATCAATACCTAAAATAAAATCCTTGGGCTAATTCCTGTAAACACTGTCTGGGTGACACCTCTACAGGTCAGTTAAATGCATGAAAATGCTAGGACAGACATGGCTCTGTCTTAGTGAGAAAGTCAACAAAGCAGTGAATCGGGATAGATACCATTTTCACATTCCATGCAAGTTTTGCATGAGAGAAATACTCTTTAGTTTTTTAAGATTAGAGTTTGAACCCAGGTCCTTGCTTTTGCTAGGCAAGTATTCGACCCCTGAGCTATGTCCCTAGTTCAAGGGAATTACTTTGATCTCATGTAATCAAATAAAACTTTAATGAAATGGCAGTCAGAGTTAGGTGACCCAAGGCTAGAGGTATTTGTGGGTAGTGTATGGAGAATAAAGGTAAGGTTATAGGGAAAATTATTACTGGCCTCTTATGTGTTTGCGAAACAGAACAAAAATTATAGGCGTTTTGATTTCTTCAGAATGTTGTTTCTTTTCTTTAATCTCCTTACTCTATTCTCCCCAACTCCTAGAGGCCTGGCCAGCTAGAAGATCCAAGTTAATTTATTAGGGAAAACAAAACAAAACAAAAGAAAACAACAACAGAAAACAAAAAGACCAACCAGTCAACCAGACCAACCAAACCACAAACCTTGGGTATAATATGAAGGGGGAAAGAGTAAATTTTAGGAACAGAAACAAAGAGAAGCACGTTGAGGTCTGGTCTTTTGCTATGAGAAACCAAAAGTACCTTGCTTCTGAAACTATTTCTGAATAAAGATGCCAACACCCTATATCTGGGCAGAAGAGAAATAGGCAGAGTTTTGGTTCCAGAGCTTGGGGTCTGAATCAGGACCACAAAAAGGAAGGGAGAGAAGGTGGGGACAGAAAACACAAGGGGCTGGGTGATTCATGAGAACATGGCCATGAGGGTGGAACCACTGGAGTTAAAAGCAGCAAATTATAACGTTATAATGGGGAAGTAGACATAATAGCACAGAGGGTAGAATCTGCCCAGCTCTAATGCATAGAAGGCTTATTATAAATATAAAAGTTGTATGTTTTTATTAGGGAATTAAATAATCAAAGTCAGGGTAGAAGCCCGCATTGAGACTAAGTAATTATCACAAGAGGAGCGTTTCGCTCAGAGACTGTGAACCAGCAGTAGGGAAGGGAGTCTGCGGTAGGAGTCTGTGTGTCCACGGGTTTGTTTCTCTATTTTACAGAACCGGAAGCTAAGGCTGTGAGAAGTGAGCTACTGAACACTGAGCCCAGTGAAGACTGGTGCTGGTTCCAACCCTGTGAACTACCTTACAAAGTGACTTCCCTAAATGTCTTCTGTGTACAGGAGAGTGAGTGATGTATGCAGGGGTATGAGGTGAGGAGCCCAGCTTATGTATAGGCAGGGCTCAGTAAGCAGCAGAAAGCCAGATCCTTCTAGCCTAGATATAAGAATGAAGTATTTCTACATCGTCTTTCTGGATGTTTCTAAAGGCCAGAACTTATAGGCAATAACTTCCAATATGGTACCCACGTTCTTCCCACAGCAGAGGAATGAACAGCAGCGTGCTAGGATTCCAGTGATGCATGAGCCTTTTAAATCGGTGCTTCTCAGCCGGAATGGATGTCCTCAGTGGTACAACCTAGTCTCCATGTTTGTTGGTCCTTACATGCAGACCTCACCTCTTATCACTCTGCTTTCTGCAGTGGTGAGACCTACAACCTATATGGTACCTGTGACTTTTAGTAGCGCGTGGCTAGGGCTGAAGCCAGCAGTGTCATAGACAAAGGAGTGCTTGAAAGGAGTCTCCCTCTTCCCTAGTGTCATCTGCAGAGTAAGGGGCTGAAGTTCAAGGGAGCAGTGACGTTTAATGCAGCACTTTGGAAGGTTATAGACGAGACACACATGAGCCCAATTTTCTTCCCTAATATTAATAGGGAATTAAAAAAGAGAGAGAGAGAGAACTGCCTGCTTAAATCTGTCTCATTTCCATATCAATGATTACTGTCTCCCTGCCAGGAAGAAGAGAAGAAAACACTCAGGCATGTTTTGATTGTGTTCCTTTCTTCTGTCTTTACCTGTCAGCTCCTAGTTCATTTTTAGTGACTAAATGATTTAACTCTGCTTATGGCAAACACTTGATATACCTTTTATTTAAACTGAGACTTTAGTGCTTTAGAAAGAGACCTAAGCAAAATATTTCACACACTATTCCTGGGAGAGCTCAGAATTAAATTGTTAAATGTTCTACTATAATGAAATTTAGTATAATCAGCAGGGAAGTAGCTGTTGGCCATTTATCAGTTTTTTTCTAGCGACATTTTTTATGCATGGGAGGCACAATTAGGAAGCGCCACAGGTGGAAAGTCTCATACAGTAATAGCGCATTTTATCAGAGTGGCACTTTTTAACTGGGAAATTTTAGGGCATTTTATGGCAATGGTCTGTTAACAATAATAGCTATCAGATCTCCGTACATTTCAATATGGAAATTTATGTAGAAGGAAGAAAGCACTTAAAGAATTAGCTCACCTTGCCTAGACTCACAAGGTCACTCACTTCTAAATAAATACACACAGAACGTTTAAATTTTATATTTTATATTATATAGAAAAGGCAAGCACTTGTGGAGGTTGGGTTCAATGGAAGCCTAAATCTACTGGAGCTTCTCCCATTTTCTTTCAGGTTTACATAGGCATTTACCCCCCATGAATTCTCTTTTGAGGCACATCTATCTGCAGGACAAGTGCTTTGTCTGGCGTTGCCTTTCTGTAGACTGTCCCCACACTACTGTGTCCCTTGACTGTCCCAGGGCTTCCTTGGAATCCAGGATTCTACAAGAAATTGCTGACTGATGGCAAGGTCACGTCAAGTTTGAGTGGGTTATGGAATTTGTAAAATGAGACAAGAAGTTTAAGCTAAGGTCTCACCTTAAGAAAATGATGAAATCACTTGATCCCACTCTTGCAGAAGAATGTAAGTTTCAGTGAAGGAAAAGTCTCTTATTTTGTGAGAGAAATGCATTACAATTTTTTTTCCTAAAAATCCTCTCACATTAGAGAATACTGACATCCCTGAAGATCATCTACTGGGTTTTCTTCTCTCCTTGACCCTCTCTCTCCTATTTCTTTTAAGTTTTTGTTCATAACAGAGAAGTAAACTTATTGTTGGAAGCTCAGGGGCACCAGAGTCAAGTACAGACAGAAGTATTATTTAAAATGGCTTATGGAAATCATTTAGGTGCAGCGTAGCTCAACAGTAGAGGCCCTTGCCACTTAGCCTGACAACCTGATCCCTGAATCTGCATAGTAGGAAGAAAGAACTAAACACACACACACACACACACACACACACACGCACGCATGCACGCACACACATGCATGTATAGATGTGTGGGGCAGTGAAAGACATACTGGTTCTCGGTTGAAGTGAGGTTCAAAACCCCAGTGACCCTAAAAGGGACGGTAGGCATTTCCCTAACCTCCCAGAAAATCAGGCGGGTCACAGGCCCGAAGCCCTCCAAGGATTGATGGCCAGCAGTCACATAAGGGCAACGCCCCAAGCCCCTTCCCAGGTAGAGGAGGTGACCACTATGGTCAGGTCAAGTAGGTTCAAGATAGAGACCTCCATTATAATGAGGTATCTAAAGGCCTTTCCTTCCTATTCCTGCAAAAGGTTTTTAATCTCAGGCCCACTCTTGAGAAGTGGGAACGGTTTTATTCATCCTCTTTCTACTACCATGGACTGCCTCTTTTCATGGGATTCCCCGTTGAGTGGAGAGCCACAGAGAAGGCCTTCGCCTACCAAGCCCCCAACTAATCTCCGGAAGAAAGCCTTCCTGTGTTTCCTGCAGCAACCCAACACCAAGCCCAAGCCCACCACTGCCATCAAGCCAAAGACTCTCCCAGCCAGACCAACCAGAGCGTCCCACCTCTTTTCTCCATCAGCCCTGGGGCTAGATCTAGCTCTGTGGGCCCCTACTCTGTTCTCAGTTCATCTGGGGCATCCCAGCAGTGCCTGGATACCCAAGAGCCTGAGAACCAATAGCCCCGGCCTCCTTGCAGGCCCAGGAAACCCCGAGCCAGCTCAGGCTGTGTTCCAGGCTCACACAGCGCTTACCCACCCCTGGAGTGGTTTTCAGCAGTTTCTTACAGCCTGACACCTGCCTGCCCAGCAGCAGCATGGTGTAAGCAGGGTCAAACTTCCCAAGTCCAACCTCCCCAGAGGCGTGAGCCCTGTGATGAAGCATTAATCCTACACAGACACACACACAAATGCACGCACACACATACACATGGGCATACAACATAAATAAATTTTAAAAATTATGTAGGAAGCTGTATCAAAATTTTAAAAACCAGAATAAAATAATATGATAGGAAACACTAGAGAATATTCTATTAAAACAATTGAATTTGGAAGATATAAGTAAAAATTGAGAGGAATGGACTGTTTCACTAGTATATGTGGATATTATTGGGCTCCACCAATAACAATTTAGTAAAGAGAATATATCCTGAGTCATTGGCAGTAGAGAGTCTCAGATCCAGTTAAAGTGTGGATAAAGCTTTATCTTTTTCTAATCTTAAAGTCCTTTAACATGCCTTTTATACCTATCCCAACAGTCCTATCTTCTTACTGTTTTATTTAATTTCTCCTCAATATCTACTGAATCATCTCTCTAATCTCAAGATTTTACTGAACCCCTGAGTATTGATTAATTAAAAATTGTGAAATTTTTGACATGTGTTTCTTTTATTTTTATATAATATCTGTACTAGCCAGCGTTTATTTAGAGAAGGATGACTAACAAAATGTATAGACCAACACAAAGATTTATTATTTATGATAACTGACTCACAGAATGATGGAGCCTGGTTAGTCCTAGAATATTCCCTTAGCAAGTCTGAAGGCCAGGAAAGCCAGTGGCATAGTTCAGACCCGGATCACATCTACAGCTTGGGGTTAGGAAGAGTTCGTTGCAGGCAGTGCTGGTGTGAATGCTAGCACGAGAAGGCCTGAGAACCAGCATCCCTGATGTCCAAGGACAGAAGTATTGTATTTTTCAGTGCTGGGGATGAGTGTGGCATGAGGGGACGAAACACTCTTCCCTTCTTTCTGATAATAGGACGCTCAGACTGTTGGATAAATGGTGTGAGTTACGTCTGCCTACTTTGGTGAGAGCAGATTTCAAATCTATTGAGCTATTTATTGATTTAAATGGTAATCTCTTCCAGGCACACATACGCACGCCTAGAGGTCCTGTTTCACTGGGTTTACTGGGTGAATTCTGATTAATCAACAAATAGGAGTCACACTGTTAGCTGTTTAACGGATTTTTAACAGTAAGATTACTATTTTATAAAACTTGAATTTCACACAGGCATGTAAGGTCACTGAGAACTGCATCTTTTACTATTTATCTTTTTAAAAATTATTCAAAAGTCCTAGTTAAGAATATACTCATTGTGCTCTTAAAATCACTTCTAGTTCTCTGATTCAAGTGACTCGGTGTTATTGCTTCTCTTTATTTTCAAGCTTAAGCTTCAAGCACCCAATATCATTTATATTTCTTTAAGAATTACCCACAAGCAGTCAAAAATCCTTGAAGTAATTTTTAGACTAAGCAATGTGTCAGAGGATTGATAGCTAATCTCTTTGCAGGGTGGACAATTCCCTCAGGGTGTGAAGTCATAGTTCGACTGAGGGACCAATCTGTCACTTGTTCATAGGAGGCTCTCCTCTGTGGCCAGCTGGTTTACAGGGAGAAACTTAGAAAATGTCAGAGAAAGGGTAAAGGCACAGATATTACAAACTCAAATTAAACACACTGGTGGCATGAGGCATTTATTGACTTAGCACAAAGCACCATGTGGCATTTTACAGTAAAAGCAAGATAATTACATACGAATTCAATTCATGAGTAACTGGAATCCAGTAATAAAGACAGCAGAACTGGGGGACAACTGAGATACATTAAAGCCACAGTAAGACCCTGGCTCTGGATTTTCTCTTTCCAACTTGGTTTTCATCTACCTGTTGGCATCCTTTTGACTTAGAGTCTACATAAAGCCTTCCTTGTGGCTTCTCCAGTGGGAACAGTTTCTCTCCTTTGATTCTCTACCTAAGCAAGAGAGATCCTAAGGTTGGTCAGAATGCTTACTGGAAAGAGGCATTTTCAACCACGAAGCAGCAAACTACCAATCTCGTTATTCTCCCAAAGAAGAGCAGTGATGGAGAACCTTGTGCCTGGACACACAGTGTGTTAGCAGCTGTTCTGGACTATATAGTGAGATAACCCTGGTCTGTATGTAGATGACATGTATGTGCAGATCCTCCTTACTTGCTTAAGAAGTCCTCTCCCATTTTTCGTATTCAAGCACAGGATTTCTGAATCTCCAGCAAGGTAGATTCCAAGCCAGAATACTTGTCATTCTGGCCAGATCACATTCGCAGCTACTGTCTTGCTCATGTTATAAGAAGCACTTGATAACTCTGATAAGGGCATCCAAATCATCCCCACCATTGCTCCTGTCATGACAAAAGCTGGGCTAGACAGTTTCATTGCTCAACATGGCTTTCCCATTTCCATTTTCTCAATTGAGGCCCGTGGAGTTACATTCTACCATGAGGCAATTTATAATGAAAAATAGCAAAGTCATATAATGTGCTTATAAATGACCTTAAATAGAAAGTAAGAAACATTTAATTCATTGCATTCTTAAAAATCTATCTCAATTTAATGTTTTATTAGTTTACTCACCACTTACAGTAGCAACTTTCAAACTCATAAAAAAATCCAGAGAAATTCATTTTATTAACATAAAAATTATTTGTAAAATGTTGTAAAACCTTACTATCTGTAGATTCATTAAAATTTGTAGGGTTATTGACAATTACAATGTTATGTAGTTAAGCAACTTGAGGGCAGATAGAATAAAATGTATATCTAATTAAGTCATAAAACTACTGACTGTCAAAGACTCCTGACAGTCAAAGATCTTAGGAAGGAAACAAGAAGCAGTGGAAAGATTCAGTCCTATTGAAAATGGGCAGATATTTGCAGTGTTTACAGGTTAGAAAACAAGATTGTATAAGATGGCTGAAGGATGCATGGGAGTATAGAACATATTACATCTTTCATTACAGAAACCAGGAAAAATGAGCAGTATACCAATTTATTACCTAGTAGCTGGGGAAAGAGATGGGGCTAGTTACCCTTCTGACAACTCTTTAGGTGTGGAAACTTACAGAGTGAATGCTTTTGGTGGGAAGCAATGGCTCAAAACCTATAGCCTACAGGAACAACCAATTGTAATTGTCTACTTCTCTGAAGACAGATATTCTATTAGACCAGCAAAATGGAACTTCTACAGAATCCCAGCAACTGTGCTCAAATAGGATCTACCCTGTACTGAGCTCTACATTGCAGAAGACTTCAGTGTAGAAACAGTCATTCTGTGATGACCTTGTAAAGTATGGAATTTAATACTGTGGTCCATATTCTGGTTCCTGTATTTGAACTAGTCATAATTTCTACAATAGTGAATAATCTTATTTAGTTTTAAAGTGAGCAAGTAACTTATAGCAACATTTCAAAACCTCCCAAATTAAATTCATTAATACATCAGTGCATTTATCTGCACACAATAATTTGCTCTAGATGGAATTAAAGTGCCACTCACAAAGGATTTATAACAAGAACTCTTAAGAAATAATGTTGGGAATATACCTAAGAAAATATTTCTGTTTAAAAGAACATTCGGGGTTGAGAAATGGCTCAGCCAGTAAAAGCTTCCCACACAAGTCTGAGAACCAGAGTTTAAATCCCAGGAACATACCTAAAAACTGGGTGCTTACTAGGAGTGTTTGTAATCCCGGAGCTCATCCTGGGAGATGGGTGTTACAGATAGGAGGACTAACTATCCTTGTGCATATAGCAGCAAAACAACAAAGATCCATCTCAAACAAGATGAGAGGCAAAGACCAGCACCTGAGATTGTACTCTGATCTCTACATATTCACCACGGTATCTGTGTACCTGCACACACATGCACACACACACACACACACACACACACACACACACACACACACACACACTGTGCTCACACATGAACATCCATACACACATGCACACACATGAATGCATGCATGCATGCTCACACATACCTACACACACATGCACACTGACACTCACACAAACTCATATATATGTGTACACATACACATGCACACCCACCCAAACACAAACATGAGTACACACATATGTGCACATGCTAAGGCCTGTTTGGTCACGTGTAAGGGATGGCATGACTTGGCTGCACCTGGAATACAGCCAGCACGGTATGAGCCTCCATGGGCGTCAATGGTTGTTGTGGGCATAAGGCTTGTTTGTATATTTATAAAAGGTAATTTATTGTATGGTCCTTCTTTGAGTAATAGCCTCACTGCCAAGGTTAATGATGCATGATAATTAAGTGCAGCATGAGTCTGAGAGTCTAGGGTGTGTCTAATGTCTCAGAAAAATGGTAAACACTGTGACCTTTAGGACAGCCCTCAAGGCTGTGGGAAAGAATGCTGAAAACATGAGTTTGAAAATATATAATTTCTAAACCATGTAAAATATAAAAATGCAATATGAATTGTAGAAGGACCGTCACAGATCTAAAGGAACAGATCTAAATAGGCAGTTATACTATGAGCCAGCTTGTCAGAAAGGAAAGAGAGATTTAGGGAGTTGTGATTGCAAGGTAAGATCACCACCCAGCTAAGTTTGGTTTTTTTGTTTGTTTGTTTGTTTGGGGATTTTGTTTTGTTTATGCTTACAAAGGCAGGTGGATTCCTGAGTTCAAGGTCAGCCTGAGGAAGAGTTATTTAGGTCCAGACATTGTCAGAATGGTAATTTCTGGACAGGGTCCCAACCAGATATCTTAATGTCTATGTGGTTGCTGTGTCTTTCTAAAAACCAAGTGGCTGGTGTCAGGGGATACTGATTTTTGGGATAATCAAAAGGAAACCTAGGGTAATGACTGAATTGATATGTAAATAAAAGGCTGGGTTTTTGATCTGTGAGAGATGACCAATCCAGAGAGTTTTTAGAATAGCAAGAGAGAGTTGTCTCAGGAGAGCAGAACACAGAGAACAATCTGCAAAGCTGTCTTGAGCGTAGAGTTAGCTTGGATCCATAATTTGACTTCAAGTTCATTGTTTTGTCACTTTCAGACATCCCTTCTCTCAGCATCCTTCTCAAAACTGACGCTGATCCTTGGTATACACACACGTGCATGCACACAAGGACACCCATGCATGAATAATCAAAAACACTAGCATGCACCCACACATGTACATGAACACACACATATACATGCACATGCACACAAGTGCACATACACACATTCATGCACAGGTACACATATATATACACACACAAACATGAATACTTAAACACACATACATACACACTTGCACACATGCACACACACCTGTGCATACATGCAAATATGGAAAGTAAACAAATTATATATCAAAAGAACCATTTTGGATATCCTTATTTATTGCTGTTTGCAAACAATTATTGCACTTGTAATAGTCTCGTTTTCCTTCAGAAGAGTATATAATCCCATGCAAAAGACTAGATTATTATTACAGGAGGTCTTTTGGGATGGAGACCACAGTTAAATTGATGTTAATCTATGTCAAAGAATAAAAATTTCAAAAGTTAGATCTAACTTCCTTATGACTGCTTATCTGATAAGCAGTGGAAATAATAATCTCTTTTGAATTTCAATACTTAGAAGACTTTGTACATCTCAATGTGAATTACAAACTTGTACAAGATTTGATGTGTAGAGTACCTCAGACAGAAACATATAAATATGCTCATTTCCAGGTATCTTAAATACTACCTCAACACAGAATACCCCTAATCCCGTGACTGTAGGATTGCAAACATTATCTAACCTTGAAGATTAATTCCAATGATGAACATATTCCTAAAACACACAGAAGTATGTTTGTAGCCAGATGTACCCCAAAGGAACCTGCATTTAATTTCTACCACAGTATTAATTTCCAGAGGTAAGAGAAAGGTCCTTTTCCTTCATTGTTCTATTCTACAATAACCAGAAAGAATATCAATTATTTTTGCCAGACAGGCTGTCAGTGCCCATAGTAAGTAAATACAGTTTTTTGGAAGGTTTCATCTGAAAGGAAGTAAAATATATGTCATATTTCTAATCAGCTGTCAAGCACCTTCTATTCTAACAGGTTTTCAAAGAGTCAGATAGGAATGCCATTTTCCAAAAGTGATAGAAACTCTGTTTTCTGAAGAAGAAAAAAAAGTATTAGAGATGGTCTTCAAACAAGTGGCAGTTGTGACAAATACTTTCCCCATCCAAGAAAGAGGGGTGGGGGGAGACAGAGAGAAAGAGACACACAGAGAGACAGAGAGAGATATGGAGACAGAGAAAGAGAGAGAGAGAGAGAGAGAGAGAGAGAGAGAGAGAGAGAGAGAGAGAGAGAGGGAGAGAAAGAGAGAGAGAGAGAGGGAGAGAGGATTTCAGCAAAGTGGCAAATCTCTAAGAATCTGTGATCTGGGCAGCACACAAGTGGAAACTAAAAGGCCATTATCAAGTCTCCTAACAGCTACCTCGATAGCATGCCACACTAGCAGTCTCCCAAACAACGTTGCCTTACACAAAGTCAGGCTGGAACCAGATCATGACCATCTTCCATTCCTTGCTAAAGGGAAGAATACATAGACAGACAAACAGCACACCACATGTGGAGTGTTCCATTATTTGACATTTGGTAATGAAATGCAAACGTGTTCCTAAAAGAATCCGGACTCCAGGGCTGCTCAACAAAACAGAATGAGAACAAAAGCTCACTGAGTCGCCCCCTTTCACCTGTCTTGTTAGCAGAAAGCACAAAGAGAGTGCCCAAGGAAAACAGTTAACCATTCTCAGCAGCGTCCACATTTGGTGCTTCATCATGCATTTAAAGGAACCCTCCAACTATGCCAGAAAATGCAATATATAAAACAAGAAACAAATACCAAAAAAAGACAAGAAAAATTAATGTCTAGTTATACAAACTTGTCATAGCCTGCATCCCACTTGTGCTTTATTTTGTGTACAACAGAACTCAGTATTTATCATCGTCTTGATTTTTTTCAGCTCTTTGGTGACGTCAACTCTTAATAGACTACTGAATTCTTCTAAGAACAGGTGACCAGCCCTGAACAGAGGCACAATATCCTTTTGCCTCTCATCTGAGTCCTTCCATGGCAGCAAACAGCTGATACGGAGCTAAGTCCAAACCTCTCTGGCAAGCAGGCTGAGCTCAAATGTGATTATTTTAGTTTGACATGTTTATTTCTAAAGCTAGATGTAATTTTTTTCTTGGCTGTGGCAGGTTGGTTTCCCTGGATTTTCCTAATTTAATCATCGATTCTGTTCTATTCTTGACAGCCACAGCTGTCAAAAATACTCTTAAAATTGTCAATCTTGGGACAAGATGAAAATATCAAGATTAGCGAAAGAAAGTTAAATTATATTTTGTAAATGGATAGATGAAACTAGGAACAGACTTGGGTCAGGACATCAACATTTTTAAAGGACATTATATTCTTGAGGGTGTCTAAGAAGAAAAGGACCATGCTATAAGCCTGATTGCTGCACTCAACCTTATCTGAGAAGTAATTAATAAATTAATTAAATAAAAATCTTTCTATGATAGAACAAGTGAATATTACAAATTCTCTTTTATAAACGTCCATCTCCTGATTTATTAGTTTCAGAACTGAAGCACAAAGGAGAATTAAGAGCAGAATATTCTAATAAATAAAACAGCAATGATACATACTTCCAAAAACATCTTATTAGTGAAAATACAGTATCCAGTAGCTCGCTTTTGTATCAGGAATGAAGGGTCAAAGGGCAAGAGTTTGACCTTTGTATCACAGACTGAGACATCACATGGTCTGTCCAGGAAGCTGAGGACAGCAGATTGTACAGTGGAGCACACTGGTCCAAAGTACAGCTCCGGATGAGGCCATAGCTAGTAGAGGTAATGCGGTTTCCTATCTAGAATCATGTGCAGGTCCTAAGATTTTGGGGAAGCTCGGAGCACACAGCTTTGCTACAAAGTGATAACCTTATCCAGCCTGAAAACTGAATATTTATTAAAAAAAAAAAACTTTAGCACTGAGACAAAACAACACCCTGATTCTGCAATTTTGCTACTAACCTTGCACATTCAAAGTGATCAAATGCCTTATTGTATTCAGTGTGCTTGGTGGGAAGGCCAGTTTGGCGTTTCATTAGCATTTTCAAAGCTTACACCCAGTAGCGCTAACAGCAAATTGATGAGTCTGTGTAATGGAGACTGCCTATAATTATATTTTAATCAGTAAATAACATTTAACAGCATTTTCTAACCCGATGAAAGATCTTGAGTCTGGTGCGGGAGTCTTCACAGACAAGCTCTCGGGGAAGAGAGCAGTTAGCAAGAGCAAATCAAAAGCAGCCCTTCAATGAAGCTGTTAGACACAACATCAGCAGCCACCACGGAGCGAGGGCTTGTTAAAAATCGATTCATTCTGGTGATCAAAGCTGAAGAATCGTTCTGCAGCCGGCTTCATATCAATAGACAATTTTGTGCAGTGAATCAGACACACAAAATAAGGTCCTGTAGCCATTGAGAGCACCAGAAATTTGGCTTCCAAAACAATATTTAAAATGGATTTCTGTCAGTGATAAAGAAGGGGCTTAAGTAGACCACAGTGTCAAGTAGAAAGGTTGAGCCTTTTAGCAAAATAAAAACAACCAGTAAAGCACCATTTTATTTTCGTTTCAGTATGCAAAAAGAGAAACAGAAGAGATCAAGAGAGGAAGGGTGTGTGTGTGTAGATCTAAGTAAAGCTTCTTTGCTGGAAGTCTGATCAAGGGATGCTTATCTTCTGATCACTGCGCGTTTACACATGCAACTGGGTATGAGTATGTGTGGATGTGCATGTGCACATGCCCATATGGAATATAGGTACAATTCACTATTTCATAGCCGACACATTGTTTATCCAAAAGAAACAGACTTAGAGCTGCTTCAATACAGACACAGAACAAACTGTTTTTCTACATCACAGGAAGGAGAAAGATCAGACATTTAAGTCTGCCCTTTCAATAGAGGTAAAGGGAAGCACCGTGCACACCCATATGGAACAGATCACCCAACTATCACTATGGACATTCCCAGGGCCAGGGCCATGGTTCAGTGGGTAAAATGCTTGCTGTGTGAGCACGAGGACTTGAGTGCAGATCCCAGAACGGTGTAAAGACCTAGGCATGATGGCACACAACTGCAATGCCAGTTTCACTGTTGTGAATAAGAGGATAACTGGGGCTTTTTGGATGGCCATTCTATCCTAATTGGTGAACTCCGGGTATCACTGGAGACCCTGTCTCAAAAAATAATGTGGAAAGCAATTAAAGACGACACCACTGACCTCTGGTCTTCACACAAGCACACACGTGTATGTATGAACACACACATGCATATACACACAAATACACACAGGAACGCATATACACGCACACGAATGCATGCACACACTTCACGCATAGCTACTTCAAGAAGAACTAAGCAATATGTCATAATTATAGCTGAAGTAAATAAATTCAAAAATGGATGATTGGAAGAGGACACACACAGTCGGAGTTTAATTTGAAGTTAATAACAGGATGGCTTGTGCCTGGTAATTATCCTTATTGAATGAGTGAAGCAGGGCCTAGCAGACAGTGTTTCCTGTTTCATAGCTTCATCCTCCTGACCACTTGATAGTGAATGGAACTAATGGGTAAGCAGAGAGTGGTTCTCTGCAATACAATCCTGACTAGAGAATGACAGAAATGAGTAGACATTGAGAACAAGGATAGAAAGTCCCTAGGTTGGTAGCACTGATAGGGCCCATGAAGTCATCTCTTCCTCCCCAAGACCTTGTCTTCAGACAGGCAGATTCTAACAGCCCCCACCCCCGGTTTTCAAACACCCATATAAATAGTAATAATCTGGTCACATCATTATCTTTTCGAAAGCAACTGTTTCTCTCTGACCAAGGCTATACTCCTGCAAGACCTAATTTTCACAACAAAGATCATCTCCTACATAAAACATGCATATACTTTGGGTTATTAGTTGCTTTTGTAATAATTTTTCCCCAAATACAGATAAGTCCTGACCATAATTACTTTTCTTGAGCTCTGCAGCTCATACCTGCTATTATTTTAAAACTAAAACAGGATTCAGAGTTATATGCCACATGTTAAGCTTACATGAGATTACTAAAGAAATCATAAACACAATCTAATAATTATTTTCAAAACCACGATTAGTTGAAAATGAACTGATATACAACCTGTTAAATATTAATGAGCATATGTGTTATATGATGTTTCTCTGACAATTTTGGGGCGTTATTTATCCACAAGTTATAATAACCTTTTCTTTAGCATGAATTTTCCTGTCTTCCTGTCCTGCTCATTTACTGAAGTTCCTGTCACAACCTTACCATCACGAGTGAATGAAAGACAGGGCTGTCTGACTGGTCTCCACAGAATCAGCTTCTAAAATAGAGCTTAAGTGTACTAGGCATTTAGGAAATGTCTGTTGAATTATTGAATAGGGTAACCTTCTCAGCTGTATCCACAGAACAAAAAAAAAGAAAACCCACACATCCTCCCTTTGGTGGCTCATATTTCTTCTTACGTTCTCCTTTCATTGCTATCACAAATGTTGTTTGTTTCTGCTTATGTGTGCTCATGTTTGTGTGTGAACTTGCACATGTGGAAGCCAGCTGTTGGTCACAACTTGGTATCCTTTTGATCATCTGCACCTTATGCTTTGAGATAGAGTGTCTCACACTTGTAGCTCATTGATTTGGCTGTACTAGACAGGCAGAAAACATCAGGGGTCCTTTGGTTTCTGACTCCTTAACACTGGGCTTATAGATACACCCTACCACATCTGGCTTTCATGTAAGTATCAGGATTTAAACACATGGTCTTATATTTCCTGGCAGATGCTATAACAAGTGAACCTTCTCTGTAGTCCCTAACTCTATTCACCTGATGTTCTGACAACTATCTATGGGTTTCTCCTGACTCAAGCCTCCTTTACAACATTCAAATTATATGGTAGTTGAAATGAGATGCCCCCCTTATATTCTTGAGCATTTGAATACTTGGCCCTCCCTTTAGTATCTCTCTTTGAATAGGTTTATAAGGACAGACCTTCCTGGAAGAAGTGTTTTACTTGAGATAGGCTTTGAGGTTTCAAAAGACTCTTGTCCCAGTGTAGCAACAGGGACACCAACCAACCCACAAAACTTTCCACCCAAAATTTATCTTATCTACAAGAATTGTAGAGATTGGGGAGGGAGCAGAGACTGAGGGAATGGCCAACCAATAACCAGCTCAACTTAAGACCCATCCCATGTGCGAGCACCAGTCCCTGACACTATTAATGATATTGTTATGCTTGCAGACAGGAGCATGTTGTCCATTGAGATGCTCCACCAAGCAGCTGACTCAGGCAGATGCAAACACCCCTGGCCAAACAGTGGATGGAGCTTGTGATCTCTTATGGAAGAACAGGAGGAAGGATTGTGGCCTCTAAGAGGATAGAAATTCCACAGAAAGACCAACAAGAGTCAAGGAACCTGAATCCTTGGGCCTCTTAGAGACTGAACCACCAACCAAAAAGCATACATAGGCTGGACCTCAGCCTCCCCACATATATGTTGCAGCTATGCAGCTGGTCTTCATTTGGGTCCTAAAGAACTGGAGCAGGGACTATTCCAAAGGCTGTTGCCTTTACATGGGATATATTCTTCTAACCGGACTGCATTGTTTGACCTCAGAGGGAGAGGAAGTGCCTCCCCTCACAGAGACTTGATGCCTCAAGTTGAGGGAATACCCAGGAAGGCCCCACCCACTTAGAAGAGAAGGGGATAGGGAATGGGGAGAGGGATTATAGGAGGGGGTGACCAGGAGATGGACAGGGAGTAGGATGTAAAATGAATAAGTAAAACAAAAAACCCTATAAAACCAAAAAAGACAAAAGATTCCTGTCATTCTCAGTTTGTTCTCTCAGTGGTTCAAGGTGTGAACCCTCAGCTTCCTGCTCCAAGTGTCATGTTCTATCTGCAGTCATATTCCCTTTCCATGATGGTTACAAACTATTATCTCCCTGGAACCATGAAGTTCTGGTAAACTCCTCCTTCTGCGGGTTGCCTTGGCTATGCTATAGAAAAGTAACTAAGATATTCCTTAATGCTTTTTCATTCTGACAAGTGAAAATGATTAATGCTTAAAATAAAGCACACACACACACACACACACAGAGAGAGAGAGAGAGAGAGAGAGAGAGAGAGAGAGAGAGAGAGAGAGAGAGAGAGAAGTAGGGCTGGTGTAGGGGATGGGGAAATTGGGTAAGAATGGATGACCTCATTCCAAATCTTATAATTCTTTGGAACAGATGGACAAAAAGAAATGAATGTCAAAACCTAAGAAGAAGAAATGGACACAAAGAAGACAAGCTGCCTGGCAACACCTAAAATGATTTCACCTTTCCATGGAGTCAGAAGGGTAAATGTTGGAGGTGAGCTATGAGATTGTACATATGGGAGACTTTGGACATTGGCTACTGCAGCATTATCCACAGAGTTATTAGCTATTTTCTTGTATTCCTTTCCCCAAAGCAAATTAAACATAGCCTGAGACCTGGAGAGATGGCTCAGCTGTTAAAAGAGTTCTCTGCTCTTCCAGAGGTTTGGAGTTTGGCTCCCAGAACCTACACCAGGTGGCTCACAGCCATCTGTAACTCCAGCTTTAGGTAAGGTACTACCTTTTCTGGCTTCCCTAACTACTAGTACACCTGTCATTGTCATAAGGTTGCTTTTCCCCCTAGTTTTCAACAAGATGTCACCTTAAATGTTGCTCATAGCCATGGCACTACAGCAAGGCAATACCGTCTGTGCTATCTAGGTCATGGTAATGGTAATGGGGCTACCAACACTCAGGAGACTCTTACTTGGGCTGTTGGCTATTACTCCGTCCCCAAAGCTGAAATTGCCTTGGGGGGTGCTGTATTATATGCTGAAATAAAAGGCTGATTAAAATGTGTCCTTCATGATGAAACTTCTAAGAGTTTGTTCATCCTCAATGATAGGGTGGGACATTGGGTGACACAGGGGTATGGTATCACCCATACTCTCCTAAGTAACCTCCCACCCTGCTCTGTAAGAAAGCCCAATAAACTCACTGGTTTCACCAGGTTGGACTGTAATAAAATCATACGTTGGTCAGTTGTTGGTGCCAATCTGAGCTGATTCTTTTATGGAAATTCCAACTAGCAATAGCAAAGAACAAAGCACACACTCAGAGAGACAAGAGAATCTCTCTTTACTTAGGTACAGGCTGAAACCCAAGCTAGTTCTTTGGAAAGGTCCACCTCACCGCTACACCAAACATATACATTTTTTCCCCACAGATTTTACATTGCAGGTAACAGGGTAGTCACTAAAGGGAGATCTTTCAGCCTCATGACTGCCAAAAGCATTTACATCACAATTAGGTATGTATTCAGGAGTGGGAAACAACATTTTGCGGGCAGTTGTTCTGTAGGTAGCAATAAAACATTTAAAAGCAGCAATACAGCACACAGACCAGAGGGAGCAGTAAAATGGTGCTTTTCTTAGTATATAGACAGAATGACCTTTGTCCAGATAGCTGTGGTAATCACTCCTTAAGACAGTTTTGGCAACTGTTTGCCTTCTCAAGATTAGAGGTAGGAGATTTCATAAGGTGGCAGGGATCAGAAAATCTAAGTAAGATCTTAACTCATTTTACATCTAATAACTCAGTAGTTTCTAGGCAAAGAATTATAGCATAACATAACATTAGTAATCTGATTTTGTTATACACACATAAGAGTACAAAAATTTACATATTTATATCATCTTTTTAATTGTACACTCACTTCTCTCTTCTTGGGAAAAGTTAATGAAAAAGGCACACACAAGTACACACATAGAATATCTTAGTTAGATTTCTATTTTTGTAATAAGATACTGTGATGGTTAATGTATGCTTGGACCAGGGAATGGCACTGTTTAGACACATGGCCTTGTTGGAGTTAGGTGTGTTCTTGTTGGAGGAAGTGTGTCACTGTGGGCATGGGCTTTAAGACCCTCACCTTAGCTGCCTGGAAGTCAGTCTTCTCCTAGCTGCTTTCAGAACAAGAGGTAGAACTCCCACCTCCTCCAACCCTATGTCTGCCTGAAAGATGCCATGCTCTCGCCTTGATGCCAATGGACGGAACCTCTGAACCCACTAGCCAGCCCCAAGTAAATGTTGACCTTGTAAGATTTGCTTTGGTCACGGTCTGTTCACAGGAGTAAAGCCCTAAGACAGACACCATGATGAAAAGCAAAAGAAACATGGTGAGTTAAAGTCTTTATTTTAGAACATAACTCTCAGGTCATAGTCCATCACAGAGGGAAGTCAGGGTAGGAACTCAAGATAGGAACCTGGAGCTAGGAGCTAATGCACAGACCATGCACTATTTACTGGTTTGCTCCGCATGGTTGCTCAACCATTTTTAAAACTAACTTCCTTCCTTCCTTCCTTCCTTCCTTCCTTCCTTCCTTCCTTCCTTCCCTCCTCCCTCCCTCCTCCCCCACCCCACTCCCTCTTTCTAATAGCATCAAGAACTGGCACTGCCTGGCACCGCCTACAGTGAGTTCTATCCTCCTACATCAGTTGTCAATCAGTAATATGCCCCACAGGTTTTTCCACAGGCCAGTCTAGTGGGGGCATTTTTCAACTGAAGTTCCCCTCTTCTTAAATTACTCTAGCTTGTGTCAAGTTGACATAAAACTAGCCAGCAGACACATAAAGAAAAAAAATCCCTTCTAAAAGTATAGGAAAAAGAAAAAGAATAAAATATAATGGTTCGGAATCATTTGGGGCATCTTCTCATTTGATATTTTGGTTCTATTTTAAATATGTGTCTGTTTTGTGTATGTGACCATGAAGGCTTGTGCCTGCAAAGGCCAGAGGTGACAGTTGCTTCTGGAGCTGGAGATATAAGACTTTGTTAGTTGTCTAATATGGATGCTAGGACTCAAAATTGGGTCCTCTCCAAGAGTAGTAGGTGCCATCATCCCATCTCCCCAGCATCTCTCTTACGTTTTAAATGATCTTGTAAGAAGTCACCTAACTCAAACACCAGGAATGTAGCACACTTCTCCTACTTGGAGCTGCTCCCTTTCTTGCCCTGGGTTTCAAGGGGCCCCCTTGCACTCCATGCCTGTGTCCCTGCTGAACAACAAAAGATAATTTCATAGTCCCCTTTGTATGGATAGAGTTCATGCCAGATAAGAAAGATGGGCTTCTACATCCCTGAAAAACTTTTATGATATTCTTTAATTAAGGTTTCACAAAGCCATTCTCCAAGTGCTGCTTCTACACCTTAAAAATGGGGGAAATGATGATACTTACGGCTTTTGGTGATGCTGCTAAACAAACATATCTATTTTTAGATACTGGCATGACATACTGGGAAGTGTCCTAGATGGGTTATTTAGGACAGTGTAGTTCCCACTCAAAATTGCAGTTTCCTTAAATAAACTGAGAAATATGCTACTGAAAGCATTGTGGAGGTTAAACAGTGAAAATAGATACCAAAAGTTAAGGCCATCCTCAAAACAGTGTGTTGCTATACCAATTTGCGTATGTAAATGAATGTATATTGCATTACTGCTCTATACCCTGAAAACCATTTCATGGTGAATACATTGTATTGTCTCACTGCATTTATCAGATTAACACTCATTGTGTTTTGTTTTTTTCTTAAAGACAGTATGAATTTAAAACATCTTTATTAATTCTTTCAGTTATATACAATGGATTTTGAGCAGATACACTCCCCCCCAGTCATCTTAGATAGCTTCCTACCTAGTCCCCTTCCCCAAACTCATGACCTAAAAAAATTTTTTATTACACATTGACTCCAATCTGTGCTGTTCATCTATTCCCTGGTGTGGGTTCATCCAGCATGGCAGACATTCTGGAACCCGTACCCTTAAGGAACCCTACTCTCCCTCATTCAGAAGCCATCAACTGTCCATAGTTCCTCAGTTAGAGGTAAGGACTCATGAACACCTTTCAGCTCCATGCTTGAATGTTGACTGGCCTCATACTGTGCAGGCAGCCAGAACTGCTGTGAATTCAGGAGTTCAAGGATCTTCATATGTAGGAAGATGTCACAGGTGAGGCAGGTACAGGATAGAAGGAGGCCTGTCATTGGAGGACAAGGAAGGATGGGTGGGAGAGAAGTTTGAAGGAAGAGGAGACGAGGGGAGAGAGGAGAAGAGGAGGAGACAGAGAGATGGGAGAAGCCATGGCAGGTGATGTTAAGATTCTGCTCTGTGTATTTACAGGTTGTTATTAATGTTCTCAAGGGATGGATGGTACCGGGCTTTGTATGTTTAAGTGGGCAATTATATCTTACCAATTGGATCTTGTGTGTTCTTTTATGTGAGGGTTTGAGTGTAGGAAAGTGTGCGGCTGAGATGTGTGTCCGCCAACATATCTAGAAGATATTTTGGGACACCGTGGTGTGAACCCAGTGGGGTAAAAGACACTGTTACATTTATTATTTATATATTTTTACAACAACATTCATATTTTAAGGAGAGATAGAATATAGATGTCTCACTTGGGGCTGAATATTCCACTGTCACATATGCCCTGAAACCTTCACAGTTATAAGTTTCTGCATTAACCATCATCCATTGCACAGGGAAGCCTTTCTGATAAGTACTCAGTGCTGCATGAATTTATGGGTTGAGAGATGAATTTGGAAGACAGTTCGATAGTACATCTATTTGGCAGAATCAGACTATTAAGTTCATTTCTGGAGTCTATGAGATCCACAACCATGGTTTCTTAACCAGATTTACAGTATTACATATCTGTTTCCTCATGTGGAGCAGACTTCCAATATAATTTTTAAAAGTTGTTGGTTATCCTTGTAACATTCATGCCACTACTGCACCATGACCATATCTTACCATGCTGGGTGCCCTACATATATATCTCAATTAGGTTAGTATGTGATCATAGATAGAAACAAATACAAAAGTTATCTCTCGAATGTTCCATTGTTATCTGCAACTTGACCTTCCAAAATATAGAAAAAAAAATGACTTATTATTAGTGACACAGCAGTGTTCAAATCAGGCCTTGAACCCAATCTTCCAAATTTTAGTAAAGAAGGGATGGAAGGTAGATCAGTAAGAAAGGTGTTTGTCTTCCAAACAAGGAACTTGAATTCAATCCACAGATCAAAAGTTAAGCATGGTAAAATGTGTTTTCAAAATCTACCTCGCTGGGGAAGTGGATAGAAAAGAAACTCTTGGGCTTCCTGGCTACCCAGCCTAGCTTCTTTGGTGACTTTCAGGCAGTGGAAGGTCCTATCTCAAAGAACAAGACAAATACTGTGCCTGAAGAACATTCAAGGCTGTTCTCTGGTTTCCATGTGAGTCTGAGGACACATTTATTTACATCCTGAGTACATGTTGGGGACCGAGATCGGACTGCTGGACTAGGCACCCTGCCCTGAGCAGATTTCTGAGAAGGGCTTGACCTTTTCAAAGAAAGAACTTGTCCGGGGAAGACTGTTGCCTCCTTGTCTAAGGAGAACATCTTGCAGTTTAGAGATTCACCTTATGTCCTTGGGCACTTCCCAGTACTCCTCCCCCTCCCCCTGGCCCTAAGCTTCATTTCCTGCTTCAATTCCTGCTTCAGAGCTTTAAATGCTGTACATTCCTCTCAATAAACAGACCTTGACAAGGACACTGCTTGGTCTCGCTCCTCTTTCTCGCCCATTCTCCCGCAGGTATGGGTCCCCCTCGACCCCCACGAATAAGTGGGTCCCCGCTGGCGGGGGCTAGTACATGAACATATATACATTCTTTTACACACGAATACCTACAAAACTTCCACTAAGAGATCTACATTGCCTCAGTTAGATTCACTGGATCTGATGTCCTTTACCATTGGAAAAAAAATAAGAAAAAGGAAAGGGAAGTATTTATATTAACTTGGACAGAAAAATGGTGGTATTTTGTAAGCACCTTAAATGTATTAGGTATTGAACCAGATATTCCCAAAGTTAAATATGACCTTGCATATACCAGTTTGACTCTGTGGCTGAAAAAGGATTCCTATACAAATGCAACAATGCATGTTCCCTACAGGAGAATTATGCAGTCTTTAAACTGACGTAAGCATACTATTAGGAGGATAATCAACAAGATAATGTGGTAAGATGAAAAACAGGTGTACAATACTAAGTAAAATGAGGAATACCGACCTGTGTTTTCTCTGTAACTGTAACTTTGTCTAAAGGACTATGAGTTTCTTGTGTGTAGAAGCAAGTCTTCCTACTTAGTTCAGTATACTAGCACCTCGTCCAGGAAGCATGTGTTCAATTTTGTTCTGCAGAGCTAAAGAGACAGAAGCTATGGGACCATACTCCACAGAAAGAATAAAACAGTACAGAGAGCTGACAGTGGTTCAGGCTGGGTGCTTATAGAACTTAGAGCAGCAACACAATTTCCTCCTGCTCTTAATTTCTCCAAATCAGGGAAAGAAGAGACAATGACCTTTCTTTCTTTGGCTCTGTTAGTTCATGACAACAAAGGGTTGAAAGACTGGGGGTGATGTTTGTTAGCAGCTGTGCATCCCCTTTCAAAGGCTACGCAGGTTTCCTCTAACTTTCTAGCTATAGAGGAAGAATTGGGAGTGGGGGATGGGCTTGCTTTACTGATCAGCTCATTCCTATCTGGAGTTACTGGGCATCAGGCTCTATTTCTCTGTCAGGAACCATAAGTGTCAATCATGCAAGGATGCAGTCAGCAGAAGAAAAGGTTGTCTGTGGAAAACAAGATGAAGCCTTCATTAAAATGGTCACAGTGACAGATAATGCATGTTTTAACATTTCTTTACCATTTATTCTCAGAAAATTTTTTTAAAGTCAAATGCAAGAAACCAGTGACAGAAGGAAAGAGTTGGATAAGAAATGTGCACACAAAACAGAGTCTGGCTACCTCCATATGCCTGTTTCTTCAAGGTGCATTCAGAATATGTGTTGTGGTTTGCCTTGGGGTTTTCTCTGAATTTGTTAAATAAAGGCAAGAGCGTGAGATTTGGGCAGAGGTAGGAGTTGGGAGTGAGAGGGGGATTAGATTCAGAGGTTAGGTTGACAGTTGACAGTTGGAGACAGTTGAGCGAGTGGAACCTGAGGAGGGGGGGGTGAGGATTGACAGTTGAGGGAGGAGGGGTGAGAGAAGGGAGCCAGGAGGAAGAAGAGAGGGAGTTGGAGAGACGATGGGGAACTGAGAGGAGTTAGAGGTACCAGGGGGGAGAAGAAGCTGGAGACTTGGTAAATAAAAGGTGCAGGGATGAGTAATTTGGGAACTGGGATTAGGACAGTGTAATGTGGATCTGCCAAATCTAGACGCTGGATTGCTTTAATGCTAAATGAGTGTGTTTTTTTTTAAGAAAGAGTCTCAATTTAAGTAAGTGTGGCTGGGCTGAGTTTATGCCAAGATATCCAGCAGATATCTGGGGCACTGAGGTGTGGAACCCTAGCAGGGTAAAAACACCAGTTGTATGCTCTTTTGTAAGAGTCTCAGTATAAGAAAGTGTGTGGCTGGGTTGTGTTTCTGCCAAGATATCCAGAAGATATTCTGGGAAGCAGGTGTGGAACCCTAGCAGGAAAAAACACCCTGAGGGAAAAAACATTCCACCCCCGGTTTTCGTTTATACATTTTTACTTTTACTTTATTTTATTTATTTACGACAACATATGGCGCCCAACTAAACCATTAGAACTCAACTAACCTGAGATAAAAGTTTACTTCCCTCTCAACCCCAGAATAGGCAGGAGTACTAGTGGATTGGGAATTGACTGGGTCTGGAGGGTCTACGAAGAATCGAGAGGACTGCACGTATTCTGAAGCAGAGGGAGAAAAAGGTACAAGGGGCTTCAGATCAGATACTACTTTGATGTAAGAGAGATATATAACTTTATGATACTTAAAGATGAGAAACATAATGAATATCTTTTGGGCCTTATGGAATGATATTTTGAATGGTCTGACAGTTGAGAATTTTGAGGAAAAAGACACTTTATCATTTACCAGTATTGCAATATTCATTCTTCTGATTTACTATATCTTCTCAAAAGACAGGGCCTTAAATAACAAATTTCTAGTTGTAGGACGGAAGATACAGGTAATTATGGAACAACATGAACGACAGATAGAGAAAATTAAATCTTGGCAATATAGCCTAGAAGGAACACTAGAATTGAAGACACAGAAAATTATAGATCAGAATAAGAGACAGAAAGATGAAAATGAAAGTGATAGACAGAAACTAGGAAGGATGTTAGAACAGAACATACAACAGCACACAGCCCTAAATAGCAAATTTCTAGCCTTAGAACAGAAGATACAGGTAATTATGGAACAACATGAACAACAGAAAGAGAAAATTAAATCTTGGCAATGTAGCCTAGAAGGAACACTAGAATTGAAGACACAGAAAATTATAGATCAGAATAAGAGACAGAAAGATGAAAATGAAAGTGATAGACAGAAACTAGAAAGGATGTTAGAACAGAACATACAACAGCTCACAGATCATACTGAACAGCAGAGAGAAAGTAATGAGGTTTGGAAGCAAGACTTAGAGAATAACTTTTAAAATTAATCAATCAAAAGATAATGGATAACAAATTATTAGAAGTACAATATAAAGAAAAATTCAAAGTGTGAAGCAAAACCTTGAACAGAGAATTCAGAACTCAAAGAACAGGGGAAAGACAGAAAGAGAAATATGAAGCACGGATACAGACTTTAAGAGAGGAATTTAAAATTACAACTAAAGAAAAAAACTCAGGTAGAGACAGAAGATAAAATTAAGGAAAGCCAACCTAAGGTTTTTAGGAAACAAACTTTAGTCTATCCAGTTAGTGTGCAACAAAGGCCTCCAAACGATGATCATCCACAGGGTTATGAAGAATTTGAATGGCAAACCCATGGATGTATTAGAATTAAGAAATTTAAGAAAAGTGTAACTAATTTTGGAATGCATTACGCCATTTGTAAAAACAAATCTTAATTTCTTGGGCTATTAAAAATAGAGTAATCCCCAAGACTGGAAAGATATGGTAAGAGCAATTCTAGAGCCTGCTGAAAATTTGCAATGGATTTCATGGTGGAGAGAAGAAGTGAGGGAGATAGCAAGACAAAATAGAGCTAGGGGTAGAGAGATTTCTACAGATCAACTGCTTGGTGAAGGCCGCTTTGCTGAAGTAGAGGTGCAGGCTATATATGACGAAGAAACTCTGTCATGGTGTCGATTGTCAGCCTTAAAGGCCTGGGACAAAGTCGAGAATCAGGAAAAAGACTTGAAACATTCACCAAGTCATACAAGGTCCTAAAGAAACCTTCCCTGACTTTTTACAAAGGCTTACCTCAGCTGTGGAAAGGATGTATCAGATTCAGCGCAAGAAAGGCGATAATTGAGTCTTTTAGCCTTTGAAAATGCAAATACCAAATGCAGGAAGTAATTAGACCACTAAAGGCAAGGTCCGCACCAATAGATGAGTGGATTAGATATACAGCTGATGTTGGATCTTGTTCTCCTGATACTACTTTGATAGGAGAAGCTGCCACTGGACAGCTAGAGATGACCCAAGATTTCAAATGTTTTAATTGTGGTGAGCAGGGCCATCTCAGATATTACTGTAATAAAAACCAAAGTGATACAAAAAGGGGGACTGTGCCTCCTAGAATGTGTCAAAGATGTGGCAGATATGGACATTTGACTAGGAAGTGTACAGCAACAACAACAGACAGATGGGACCATCCTGACAAAAAACTCCCCAAGGGGGCCTCTCGAGGCCCCAATACCAGGCAGGAGAGTTCTCCTCCTCAGAACGATTAAACAACAAGACTTCAAAACGAATATTTTGGCTAACGTCTATAGAGGACCAAAGGCCAAAACTAAAAATACTGGTAGATAATATCGAAATTGAAGGAATGGTTGACACTGGAGCAGATGTTACCATCATCTCTCCAAAATCTTGGCCCATTAGTTGGCCACTTCAAGGAGTGGATATGCAGTTTCAAGGTGTTGGCACTTTATCCCAAATAAAACAAAGCATCAGGTGGCTTAAATGTATAGGACCAGAAGGTCAGGTAGGAAAATTAAGGCCATACGTGGCTGATATAGCCATTAATTTATGGGGAAGAGATCTACTACAGCAGTGGAAAACTCAAATTAATATACCCTCAGTTTCAGGTTCTGGCCCTAAAATTCATCAGACTCCTAATAAAAACTTTAAATTAGTCAGGAAATGTTATCAAGGACAGTTAGAGACTGTCCAAGCTGTCCATAAGCAAGATACAGCAGAGGCTGACAATTTAGTGCTACCCCAAGGAGCCACTGCTGTTAAAACAACAACAGCCTTGCCACTAAGGTGGCTGACTGACCAACCCATCTGGATTGATCAGTGGTCCATGACAAAAGAAAAAATACAGGCATTAGAGCAGCTAGTCCAGGAGCAGCTGGAGGCTCAGCATATAGAGGAGTCCACCAGTCCTTGGAATTCTCCAGTATTTGTCATTAAAAAACAGTCTGGCAAATGGAGGGTATTGACAGATCTCAGAGCAATTAATAAGATTATTCAGCCGATGGGTTCCATGCAGCCTGGGATCCCACTGCCTTCTTTGTTGCCTAGGGAGTGGCCTATTATAGTGATTGACTTAAAAGATTGCTTTTTCACTATTCCTCTACATGAAGGCGATAAGAAAGGTTTGCCTTTTTCGGTGCCTACCCTTAATAGAGGTCGCCCCATAAAAAGATATCAATGGAAAGTCCTTCCACAAGGAATGTTAAATAGCCCAACCTTGTGTCAATATTTTGTACAGCAGCCATTAGATATAATTCGCAAAAAATTTCCCCAATCTATTATTTATCATTACATGGATGACATTTTATTGTCTGATTCAGATATAAATATCCTGGAAAGAATGTTTGATGAAGTAAAAAAAACATTACCATGCTGGGGATTACGAATCGCCCCTGAGAAAATACAAAGAGGGGATTCTATTAATTATCTAGGGTATAAAATAAGTGTACAAAGAATTAGGCCACAAAAGGTGCAAATCAAAAGAAGCAAATTAAGGACACTTAATGATTTTCAGAAACTACTTGGAGACATTAACTGGTTGAGGCCTGTGATTGGCTTGACCACTCAAGAGTTGAGCAATTTATTTCAAACACTACAAGGCGATAAAGAATTAAATAGCCCAAGGAAACTATCAGCTGAGGCTGAGAAAGAGCTAGCTTTGTAGAAAGGAAACTGCAGGATTTTATTATCTGGATCGTATGATCCAAAAGATGGCCTGCATATTAGTCATCTTGCCCTCTACTCATTCCCCTACAGGAATTCTCATGCAAAGGGAAGATTATATCTTAGAATGGATATTTTTAGCACATAAACAGAGTAAGAAACTGAAAACCTACATTGAGAAGGTCTCTGAATTGATACTTAAAGAAAATTGGAGCTTCGACAATTAGTTGGAATGGGTCCCGCTGGAATTTTTGTACCCTTTACTAATGCAGAAATTAACTCTTTGTGGGTACAAATGAACATTGGCAAAGAGCATGCAGTAACTTCTTTAGAGACATTAACAACAAATACCCTAAAAGCAAAAAGACTTCAGTTCATAAACGAACTAACTGGATCCTCCCTCAGATAGTAAAGGAACTCCAATATCTGGAGCCCCTACATTTTACACTGATGCCAGTAAGTCAGGGAAGGCAGGAAATAAATCGGAAAATGTAAACAAGGTGACTGAGAGTCCCTATAAGTCAGTTCAAAAATCTGAACTGTATGCAATACTCATGGTGTTGTCAGATTTTCGAGAGCCTCTTAATATAGTAACTGACTCTCAATATGCAGAAAGGGTTGTTTTGCACATAGAGACTGCTGAACTTATTCAGGATGATTCCGAATTGACATCACTATTTATTCAGCTACAACAAAAATCAGAAATAGGAGTTACCCACTATATATAACACACATAAGATCCCATACAGGTCTGCCAGGCCCTCTGACACAAGGTAATAATGAAATTGACCAGCTACTGATAGGAAGTGTACTAGATGCTTCAGAATTTCATAAAAAACACCATGTTAACAGCAAAGGCTTAAAGAAAGAATTTTCTATCACTTGGCAACAAGCCAAAGAGATTGTGAGGCAATGTCCTACTTGCTCGTTATATAATCAAACTCCATTGCCTACAGGAACTAACCCTAAGGGTACCCAAAGAAATGAAATTTGGCAAATGGATGTTCTCCATTTTACAGAGTTTGGTAAGCTGAAATACATACATCATACTATAGATACATATTCAGGATTTCAATGGGCAACAAGCTGCCTTAACGCCAGAAAAGGCCGATTCTGTAATTACACATTTGTTAGAAGTTATGGCTATAATGGGAATACCCATACAAATTAAAACGGACAATGGTCCAGCATATATCTCTAACAAGATTAAGCGCTTTTTGACTATTATAATATAAAACATGTTACAGGTATACCACACAATCCTACAGGACAAGGATTGTGGAGAGATCTAATCAAGTCTAAAGGAGATGCTTAACAGGCAAAAGGGGTCAACAAAAAACTCCCAGAGATAGGATACATAGTGCTTTATTAACCTTAAATTTTTAAATGTTGATGAACAAAACAGCACAGCTGCTGAAAGACATTGATTGTGGAAAAAGACTACTGAACTAAACCAGCCTGTTTATATTAAGGATATTCTGACGTCAGAATGGAAAATGGGAAATGTGTTACGCTGGGAAGGGGTTATGCCTATGTTTCTGGGAGAAGAAAAGCTGTGGTTCCTTCCAAGCTGATAAAATCAGAAATGACAGGGGAGACCTCCTGAAGTCCTTGGCAACACAGAAGAAAAGGAGACTAAGACGATCAACAAATAGGTGATGTATATATGAGGTTGTTTAGGTCTCTCAGGTATGAACTGGCTGAGACTGAAATGTCTATAAACAGCCAGTGATATTTTGAGTGCAAATTCCTCATAACTTGTAATACGTATGTATTACAAAATTATGTTACGTTTGATTATATGATTAACCTAACCTGAAAAAAAAAAGGTAGTCATTTTTTTTTTGATCTTTATTTACTAAACTGTGCACCTGCTTATCCCATTTGAAAATGCTTATAGAACTATATAATGCTTGTCAAGTTTTGTGTGCTCCAGGATGAAGGAAGAGAAAGATAGCTCTGAAATGATACACACTCTGGGATGCTGAGATTCCGGACTTTCCAGTCCAACTTCGTGTTTGATTCTCCCTTAATTACACTGAAGATGCTTGATTTAAAGGCCTGCTTTCAGAACTTTCCCAGAATGGACATCTTACTTATCCAGCCCTTCAGACTGTCATAGTCAAGATGTCAGCTAAGCGATGAACTTTCTCAGCACAGAATGACTGGCAGGCAAATCCCGGCTAGCTCTACTTCTGACAAAGCCAACTTTTCCTAATACCCTTGGGCCCCAGAAGGAATTCTTCGCCCAATCCAGCTAGAAGCAGACAAGGAAGATCGTCAGTCCATTTCCTTATGTTGGGGTGGATGGTTCTGTTTATTTTAAGAACTGTGGATAAGTTTTCTTTTTAAAGGATACAATACAAATGTAGCTTTGGGCAGGGAAACTAGAGAATGTAAACTCAGATTGCTATTTTCCTTTCCTTTTTGTATCCTTCTTAGATATAGTAATACATAGAAATTAGAGAAATAGACAAACAGATAGATTGGCAAACTTATTTTAAACAAAATTTTACAGCTATATTTTACATTGATAGAAATGTTTGTAATGATAAAAGTTGAAGCTGTAATCTTTTTCATTGGTATGGAATGCATTTTACATAAATGCGAGGTTTTCAATGGTATACTTTCTGTTGATTTATAATTGAGATTAATATTGCTACTTTAACATGGGCATTGTGCCTCCACTATGCATCTAAGAATACAAGTCTTAGACCCGGTCCTATAACTGCTGTTATACATTATTTTTAGTTGATTAACCAGTACCAGGGGTCAGATGGGCAAGGTTATGGTTCTAAGTCAGTTTAGATGGGTTTTGTAAATACTTGATTAGAGAGGGCCAACGGTACTCTATGCTTAACAGTTCAGAAACGCCTATGTAGATAGGAAATCTTCAAGGGCATCAGAAGTCCAAAGAATAACCTGTTTATGGACATTTCTTCATCTAGATCATTTTACTAGAGACTTGTCTGCCCTGACAGGGCCCCTTTAGACTCGAAGAAGAACTTGAGCATCAATGGAGTTGCTCAAATCGTGGTAACGCAGCCACTGAGCAAATTGCTTCAATTCATCTACAGACAAGACACTGTCCAGAAAGGGACAAATTATGCAGAATAGTCGACTGATAATCTCTGCCGAGGCAGGGTGATCAGCCCTTCAAAATCTGCATTGATAAGGTCTGTCAGATGATCCTGGGGCCAGAAGGTTGAAGACTGATGCTCCAGCATATTAAGGAATAAGGGGACTGTCCAGGTGATCAGCAGTCTTTATAAAATTGGCTAGGCTTGGAAGCCATGTTTTGTGCTTCCTATGTTTTCAGGTAATATTAATCATTCTTGGATTTCTGATGTGGTTGGAGACTAGTAGTCTCATAGACAACCCGAATGGTTTAGTATTGAGAAAGATGATAAATCTGTTAGAGTAGTTTTAGGGTGGCATAGGATCTAGAACCAGGATATAGTCAAGTATAGTTTTTAGTATAGATGACATGGTTAATGAACAAAATTGATGGACTGGGTGATCAGCGTATTGTTGGTTTTATAAATTGCAGAATGGTAATAATGATGCTTAGTTCACCTATGTATAGGAAAAAGTTTTTTAACTGGACAAAAAGGGGGAAATGTTGTGGTTTGCCTTGCCAAGATGTGGTGTGGATAACATGGTTGGTGAACAGAGTTGGTGGACTGGGTGATCAGCATATTGTTGGTTTTATAAATTGCAGAATGGTAATAATGATGCTTAGTTCACCTATGTATAGGAAAAGTTTTTAACTGGACAAAAGGGGAAATGTTGTGGTTTGCCTTGGGGTTTTCTCTGAATTTGTTAAATAAAGGCAAGAGCGTGAGATTTGGGCAGAGGTAGGAGTTGGGAGTGAGAGGGGGATTAGATTCAGAGGTTAGGTTGACAGTTGACAGTTGGAGACAGTTGAGCGAGTGGAACCTGAGGAGGGGGGGGTGAGGATTGACAGTTGAGGGAGGAGGGGTTAGAGAAGGGAGCCAGGAGGAAGAAGAGGGGGAGTTGGAGAGACGATGGGGAACTGAGAGGAGTTAGAGGTACCAGGGGGGAGAAGAAGCTGGAGACTTGGTAAATAAAAGGTGCAGGGATGAGTAATTTGGGAACTGGGATTAGGACAGTGTAATGTGGATCTGCCAAATCTAGACGCTGGATTGCTTTAATGCTAAATGAGTGTGTTTTTTTTTTAAGAAAGAGTCTCAATTTAAGTAAGTGTGGCTGGGCTGGGTTTATGCCAAGATATCCAGCAGATATCTGGGGCACTGAGGTGTGGAACCCTGGCAGGGTAAAAACACCAGTGGTATGCTCTTTTGTGTAAGAGTCTCAGTATAAGAAAGTGTGTGGTGGCTGGTTAGTTTCTGCCAAGATATCCAGAAGATATCTGGGGAAGCGAGGTGGAACCCTAGCAGGAAAAAACACCTGAGGGAAAACATTCCACCCCCGGTTTTCGTTTATACATTTTTACTTTTACTTTATTTTTATTTATTTACGACAACAAATATGTAATACCATTATCTTGCTTGCTAAGTCATTTTGCCTTGCAGAGAAAATGCATCCAACACTTGGAAATAAAGCACGAAGTTAAAGTCTTTCATAGTGGTGAACTAACAGGCTAACACAAAGTTTATTCAGTTCTCTAGGGTGGAAATTTCCAATTTAAGTACTGCTGACTTTTGGCAGTAAGAGTCAGAGAGGGAAGTCCTATAAATGTTGGGAGGATTGGCAGTATTGTGACACAATGGCTGTCAGTAGTTCTTCTAGGTCACCATGAATGAAACTGTTCCCACTCCAAATACCCTACAATGTGGTAAAGTAGGTGCATTCTTGAGAATCCGTGATCGAGACAAAGGCCCATTGTTTGGTTTGTTATTCACAACTCATCAGTACTCAGTTTCAATCCAAATCTCTTTAACTTCTAAGCTTTGTCTGGTAGACATTTAAATGATTTCTTTGTGATAGGCAAGGTGTGCTCAAACCTCTGTTATCATTACCCTCTTGGACATTAACCAGGATTCCCTTTCTCATAACGAACACTGTTTTACATTATTGCCAGCTAATTATATAAATTCCTGCTCCAATCAGTTTTTTTCAAAGTCTTTACCCATCTTGAGTATTTTCATCAACATAGTAAATAACTGAGTATTTATGTGTCAATTGTATGTTTAATGTAAAACCCACCTCCATTTTTGAAGAAACGCCATTTTGTGCAAGACAAGATGCTAAACTCTAATTCCAGGAAGAAAATCGTTGAGTCCTCCTGAGCAAGCATCCTATGATGACCCCACCCCTCTTAGCAATAGCCAGTCAGACTACAATAGCAATGTCAAAGTACATACATATAGATAATGAAGACATCCTGTAGAAAATAGGTAACTTGGCCATCCTGCTTTGTCAGGTGGATTTGCCTCTGTTTGGTTCCTGTAGATTATGCCAGAAATGCAGATTTTAAAGTATTAACTTGCCAACCATATAGAAATTCCCCAAACTTGCTGTGACTATAATAAATAGCCTACACCCCGGGACTTGGGGCTCTCACTCTGACCCTCTGCTGATGAAGACAGGGATGGTGAGGGACCTTGGTCATAAGCTCTTAATAAAGACCCTTATGTGTTTGCATCAGAATTGGCTCTTTGGTGGTCTTTTGGGTGGTCCCTGCAACCTGGGAATAACCGTTAGGATGCATTTAAATACTCTTTTGATAACATTATGTTTACATATAAAAGAAAACTGAATGCTATGTTTTTCTCAGATAAACTGTTTCTATAATGCACAGAGAACCAAGCGCTTCAACATTGGTGTGTTTTCAGAAGTTGAGTAATGAGAATCACATGTTATACAAAGGAAGATGATGTCTCTAAATGCCTTTCAATGAAGATATAAAAATGTTTTTCTTCATACATTCCTTTGTACACACACATATACTTGTATGTGTGTTTGTGTGTGTGTGTGTGTTTGTGTGTGTGTGTGTGTGTGTCTGAAAAAAACAATCACCATGGAGGATCCCTACTCAGGCAGACAAAGGCACCATCAATTCTTCCTTAGGCAGTGACAGCATGGCCACAGTCTGATCCCTGAGTGCTAGCAGGTTCAGCAATTATATTTTGGAAATTCTACGATCCAAAAACTGGAAAATAAAAGAAAATGGCCCTTTCTAGTCATTCCAGGTTTTCTAGCAAATGGCTTTTATTCATTTTGAATCCTCTTCGAAAAAAAAAAGAGAAAGGGGTCTTGGTTCACGTGAACTGTCTGGTTGAGAATCTGCAGTTGAGTTTACTTTTTATTTCTTGGGCATTTATTCCCTACTTCACTTTACGTATAATAAATGAGTCTAGTTTTCCATTTCTACTGTTAGAAGTTTACATTTGAAACAAAAAGTTAAATTATCTAAGAAACAGCAGAAGTTTAAAGCAACACACACATACACACACACACACACACACACACACACACACACATACACACAAGATGAGAGGCAAAAGCTTTGGAATACTGTGGCAGACAAAATATTTAAAGTAGAACCCTGCTTAAAATTGCTTGACCTTGAGGTGTCTTCTCTAAGAACTGTTAACAGCAAAACCCTCCAGGAAGTGTCTCAAAGGTAAACCAGAAAGAGGAGAAGAGACTGTGGGTCAGGGTATTGTCATTCAAATACTGGTCCTCTTATTAACTGGATGTGACATTTTGAATGGGCAAGCCTGCTAAAATACAATTTCATCATTTCATACCTCTAGTAAGTGAAACCCTTAGAGGCTTTTCTCTTCCATGTGTAAAGATTGGCTCCTCTGACATACACTAGTCTCCTCTCCTACATACCTACTTCCCATAATGCAGTGCAACACTAATTTATTTCCAATGATTTCATGTCTGCTGGCTTTGCCGTTTTAGCAAAACTAAAAGATTATTGAGGATCACTTCAAATCTTTCTAGGTAATTTAAAGAGAAGTTTACTCAATGATGGCCAAGTTGTAACGCTAAATAACTGGGGGCGTCACACATCGATAGCTGGCTTGCTTTTAGTTGTTAATAGAAATCCAGAGCTTCATTCTAAATTAACAAGCACACATAAAACAGTTTTCTTAAACATGAAATGTTGTTTTAATTCATTTTACTTTATGGAAAATTTGTTTAATAGAAATTTGATATCTTCTCTCCTGAGAGACACAGCCAGAATACAGCAAATACAGAGGCGAATGTCAGCAGCAAACCACTGAACTGAGAAGGGGCCCCCCATTGAAGGAATCAGAGAAAGAACTGGAAGAGCTTGAAGGGGCTCGAGACCCCACATGAACAACAATGCCAACCAACCAGAGCTTCCAGGAACTAAGCCACTACCCAAAGACTATACATGGACTGACCCTGGACTCTGACCTCATAGGTAGCAATGAATATCCTAGTAAGAGCACCAGTGGAAGGGGAAGCCCTTGGTCCTGCCAAGGCTGGACCCCCAGTGAATGTGATTGTTGGGGGGAGAGTGGTAATTGGGGGAGGATGGGGTGGGGAAGTCCATATAGAAGGGGCTAGGGGGATGTTGTCCTGGAAACCGGGAAGGGGAATAACAATTGAAATGTAAATACTTAAGTTAATAAAGATTAAAAAAAAAAAAAAAAAAAAAAAAAAGAAATGTGATACCCGAAAGATCGTGCCCAACTTTGGAATTCATGCATTAAAATGAATGAAGAGTTGGTGAGTGCCTTTGTACAGAAGGCCCTCAGTCATACAGGGAGGTCTTGTGAGTGAGGTTAGTTTCTCAGGAAAGGCCCAAAGTGGGCCACAGCAGAGTGGCTATCTGTGAATGAGGAGACAGCTCTTGTCTATTCCCGCCTCTGCCATTGTGCTATTCTGCTTCGGTGCTTGGGAGAAATGAATACCTACCATTTAAAGCTGCCCAGTTTATGGGAAGTTTGCTGTAGCTAAACAGGACCAAGCAAAAGAACATGGTGGCTTGAAAATGCTCTTACATCCATGTACTTAAGCTATTACCTAGAATCTACCAAATTCACAAGGGAATTAAAATACTCCAGAAGCAAGATGTCTAATACCAAGAGCTACATAAAATTTAAAACTTTCTTCTTAATTCATACTCTACTGTACTCCTTAGAATGCCATGCTGAGTTCCTCTGTGGAGGTAACAGCACTGAGGAGACTCTCTTTCCTAACTCTCTAGAAAAAAAGAACACTCAAGACAGAATTGCCTTAAGTATCAGAACCCAAGAAAATGGGGTTTTATCATTTATTAATTTTACATATTTTTAAAATTAACCTACCTTAAGTGGAACAAAGAATTGTCATTTATAAATTCAAAGGATATTACATATATGAAAGTCAATTAAAGAAATATAGACCCAATCTTCATTGAGAATCAATTTCATATTTCTCTAAATAAGCCTATCAAAAACCCCGTGGCCAGGAGCTATATAATATAAACGTGGTATAGCTCGCCTTCCCGGCTTCATTTTCCATGCCAGTGAGCCAGGCCTTCAGAATCTTGGCTAAGAACATTAAACACAACTGTAAAATAATTCCTATGGAGTAAAAAGTAAGAACAGAGCCACAGCAAAAGTTAACCTGCAGCAGCCCAGAGAAAGACATTAGATATGAACCGCTCCGTAAGAATGATCAAATGTCTCACCAGCAAGAGTACATACATGATCAAGTATTTAATGATGCAGACTTTGTTTACCCTACTCAGAGTGTTTGTTTCTCTTGATCCGTTCAAATGGGTAATCTGAAAAAATTTCAATCACTTACACAGAAAAGGAGACTTCTGGGAGATCTTTAACTAGGTTTTTCTTAAAACAAACAAACAAACAAACAAACAAACAAACATAACCTTATAGGCAAACATGTGAGTGGAGTGGATTTTGGGAAAGAGAGTTGACGGATGCACAGATATGCAATAAAGTCCCAGGATGTTTGCATATCTGCCTGCTTATCTGTAATTCACCAAGGAATTATCCCAGGACTGTGGACACACTCACTGTCCCAGTAAGAACAGGAGGAGAAGCGGCTGGCATAGAAGTACAGGAAGAGAACCCTTGACAGAGTGCCACCACAGCAGAAGCAGAGGAAGAGGGACATGCTCGATGTGAAGGTCTGAAGAGAGGTGGACGACAGGACTCAAATCGTCCAAGATGAAGAAGCTTGTGTTTTACAAAAACTATTGGGTAGGTGAAGGATATATGTAGAGGCCTGAGGTCAGCATCCTTTGTTTTTACTAAGGAGCTGCCCATCTTGTTTCTTGAAACAAATCTCTCACTGCCTGTCAATTTAGGCTGGGCTGCTTGGCCAGTGAGTCCTGGGTATCTGCTGGTCTTTGGCACCCCGGCTACAGGATTATAGGTATGCACTGCAATGCTTAGCTTCTACTCGTGTGCTGGGGATTCAAACTTGGATCCTTGTGCTCTCTTGCAAGCACTTTACCAACTAAGCCATAGCTTTAGGCCCTGCAAAATGCTTTTCACATATCATTAACAGCGTCCTTCAATGCTACTGCTTCTAATCTGGTTAGAGAAATAAACCATCATATTGGAACATGGACTGTGTTCATTTCTTATGTGTATGTCAGTGTGGTAGCACTAGGTTGAAGGTTTTTGATGGCTTCTTTCCTGGAGGGCCTGTTCAAACATCAAAGGCATCCCGTCGACAATAGAGCCATTCTTGCAGCCACTGAAACCAAGTATGGGTCGCCTTCCTGTTCTGTACCAGGTCTCACCCAAGCTTGATTTCATGGGCCACAAGAGCACATCTGGGAGGCTAAACAGAATCAGCCGAAGAGAGAAGAATAAAGCATGAAAGGACCCAGTAAAATCACCCCCAAAATAGCATTTTATATGTAAGTTGGTTAAATGAAATAGGTCATAGGAAGACAATTCTTGTACAATTCAGATTATCTGCACTATTTCCAAATTAATGTGTGTAATGGGTAAACATTTAATAGCTCTTTCTAAATTTATTGAGTATGTATTACTTCACCACCTGTTTTTTCTATCCTCTGGAATATTCTGTGTGGTCTCATCCAATTCATTCTATACCAACATTCTACACTTAAACATATAAGTTTCTCGAACATTAAATCTTATTTTAAAAGCTTGCATTTCCATTAAAAACTAACAAAGAGAAAAGATAAAAAAATACAATCTAAGCTATGTTATCGATATGTAATCCACTGAACTCTCTGGCAGAGCCTAAAATTTTATGTTTGAAAACGCAGAGCTTTTGAAAACATATACTATGTAATTTTAAGAAATCCTATGTACTTTGTAATAACTCAATTTGGGATGTTAGAAATGGGGATCAAGAAACAGAAACTAGGGAATGACAGCATCCGCACAGGTGAAACATCTAAAATGGGCAACATACAATTATAGCTCATGTCAGAATTCTAATAAAAATGAGTCATAAAATTAAAGCTTAACAGAACTGACAGATAACAGTAATGGGTCCTACTCTAGACCCTTTAGAGATGGCCATGACCATTTAAAGAGGGCGAAACAGAATTAGCTGGCCATCCTTTCAGTCTGCATTTGAAAATACAACATGAGGACTTAGGAAAACTAGTGACGTAGGCAGCTCTACCTTGCCCAAGGTTCCTACCTCTCTGTATCTTGGAAATTGAATTAACAGCCTAGGACATTAACAGTGGCTCATGAAACCTTCTTGCTCCATGTCCCCTCTTCTCCTATTTGATTTTATTTTTATCTATTTTTTTGCTCAGCTACAATATTTTACTACATAGCCCAGGGTAGCCTTGAACAGATGATCCTCCTGCCTCAGCCTTCTAAGTGCTGGGACAATTTGCACACACTATCATGCATGGTGTCTTACTATTGATATGCACACAGCCATCTACCCTTTAACTCATGTTGCAACTTGCTTTTTGACTTTTGTTGGCTAGCTCTGAGCTTCAGGGCTCTGTAAATTCTCTGCCACACTTCCCCAGTTTTGCTCCTGTGGCTTCCTGAAATAGAAAACTCTGTTCTGCCTTGGTCCCCCTCTTCATCTTCCCTCCCACCATTGCTTCCTAACTCTTCCCAGAAGCTCATACTCTGATCTGCCCACTACCTGGAAAGATAGAACCTTGGACAATAATTCGTAGTTTTTCCAGGTCACTGAATGGACCAAACATTTCACTATGCCTTAATCCCAAAGTAGCTCTGCACCAACATTAATTCCATTGTAGAAAGTGTTGTGTCAGGATGGCATTTTCTGGAAGGACAGGGACTGCTCAACAGCTCTTCTGGGAAAACAACACTAAGACATTTTATGGAATAGAAGAGAACGGCAGGAGATACAGAACATGGAAACCAGTTTTCCATACAGATCAGTAATACAATGTCTACTTGAAAAGAGGGTGAGGGTTATGCAGAGGCCATGAGTAAGGGAAGGTTTTGGGACCCCACAAGTTCAAACTCACCAGAACACAAACAGGAAATGATTGTCACAGAGAACTGGATAAGTTTTCTTTGTGGCTTCTGGGGACACAGCCAAACACTATGAATATGGTGACAGGAATTTATAGTGTTTGCTTGGGCAGTACAGATAGATATGGTGGCCCGCTGGAAAGCTGTGACAATTCTTAGAAGAATCACAATCAAGTGTATTAAATCTGATTGTGTCCATGAAGATATCAAGGTGCACTGTGTCATGGGCCATGAGCTGTACCTGGTGGAGGAGGAGGGGGTGGGGTGACCACTTGGGTTCCCAGCTTGTTGGATCAAGGTGCCAAATGCTACATAGTTACAAAAAAGTGGAAAGCATAAAGAGATTTCAAGGAGGTAGCAAAAAACACACTCAATTTTACTGGGTGAATTTTAAAGAGTACACTGGAGTATCCTAAATTTTAGTGATATAAAAATAGTTGACAGCCTTTTCTCCCTATCCCCACAATCCCTCTCTCTCTCTCCCCTCACACACACAACCACACTCAGAGTCAAATAACTTTAAAGTCTGTTCTTCCTCTATCAAAATGGAGAACAGAGGTAAAGGATTAAATTATTTTAAGAAGGAGTCCATCAGGTTTCATATCAGCTGTCCAGAGTCAGATTTTCATAACAGGAACCATTTGGTGGTTTTCAAAAAATATTCTTTTATTAAATCTTGTTTTTTTAAAAAAAAACTCAAACTGTCATGAATGCAGAAGTCAGTTCATTGTTCTGTTTCCTTGAACGCAAGAGTAGCAAGGCAACTTTTGGTTAGGACAGGTACCAAAAAAAACCAATGCTGGTCACCTACTTCACTTTATACCAAGATCTATGTAAGAACGCCTCTCCTCATATATATACCCTAGTAATGTCTTCTGGCAATGAAGTAGAGAAAGAAACTTACAAAGTTCATTCATTTATACATTCTAGAAATTGGAGCCTCCTTTTTCTCCTGTTCACTCATTACTCTATGAATCAATCACATTTTGTTCAGAACAAGAATGTGTGTGTGTGTGTGTGTGTACATGCATGTACATGTGCATCTGTTTGCATGCTCATGTGTGGAGGTCAGAGGATAATTTGTGACAGTTCTCTTTCACCATGCAAGTCCTCGGGCTGGAATTCAGGTCTGCAGCAGCAGCAGCAGCAGCAGCAGCAGCAGCAGCAGCAGCAGCAGCAGCAGCAGCAGCAGCAGCCAGTGAGCACCTTTACAGGCTATGCCTCTCACTGTCCAACCTTCAGTCTAACTCCTGATAAAGAGCTGTGTGGACACAGTCACCGCTTAGGCTCTAGTCCCAGTCCCAGTCCTCCTTGCTGTTTGTGTCTGCTCAGCTTAGATGAAGATAAACCCCATCTGACCCTCAACATTGCTTTAGATTCCTAAATTATTTCCCCAAATGTTTTATCCAGCCCTTCTGAGGAGCAGGTGACCACCACACATATATAGTTTCCATATACTCCCTCCACCCTCCTAAGGTCACACGGGGAGCTGTGACCATGTGAAATGTAACCAGTTACACACTCTATTAAACATACTACTCAACTCACCTCAAAGGACAGCAAATCCTTTAGTAAAAATAAATGTGGCTGTTGTGGCAGAATACTCTAGATTTAACTTCAGGATCAAAGGAATAATTTTATTTTATTTTTCAATCCTATATGTTTTCCAGAGGTGAGAATTTTTATCTTAATATTGATTTGTGTCGAAGCAATCTTGATATGCAGAGATGATGTCATTAAAACATTCTGAAGGCTCCTGTGAAATAAATCAACTCCTGTCCCTAACTGCAAACAGTTCACACCAGCTTAAAGCTGTGGACTCCTACTAGTGATGACGTTTTGAAGGAATATAAAAACCATTAAACTGTCACTGAACTTAACGGTTACGCTTAATTTGACCCATTAGTTGTGTGCTTCAGATAAGATACCTTGCTACTATCCTACCCACAACCAATTCTTCACCAAAACAAAATCAAGTATTTACATGAAAGTGTTGAACCATCACTATGGTATCTTTACATGTTAAAAATTCATTATTTACTTATTTAAAGATGTCTTAATTAGTTAATTGATGTGGGAACAATACATGAGTAAATACACAGTACTGTACAACTTCATGTGTGCCACTTGTGTGCAGAAGTCTATTGATTCCTCATAGGACACCGGATCTTCTGGGACTAGAGTTACAAGTAGTTGTAAGTGACCACGCAGTGCTGGTGCTAGGAACTGTACCCAGGTCCTCTGAATGAATAAGTTCACTTACTCTCTCTGTTATCTCCCCATCCCCATGATGTTCTTTTTAACTAGGTACTAAGGAGGGTCAAAAGATGATGACCTTTTTAATTTTAGTTCTTTATAAGTAGGTACTGTTTTGCCAGTTACAAAACATGCTCTTGAAAAAGGAGTTTTCCTATAATATGCAAGGTTATATTAGCAACAAGATATGATTCTATATTTATATCCATACCATGTTACTCCAAAGCCTTGTACATTACCAGTTCTAGGGGCTAATGGCTCTCTCTTAGATCAAGTCATGCAATTGGAAAATATTCTGCCCATTATCAGATGTACGTCTCTAACTCCAAGGGGTAGAATATACTTGAAGTAGAGAAATTAGGGGTCTAATGACTGTAAAGAGGTGTCACAGGCCCTCAGTCTTTGACAATCCTTCTTGATTTTCAAACAATGTACTTTCAATTTTAGCTATGAGTAACTTAATGTTATTGGAAAGTACAATACAAACCAGAAACCTAATTATAGATTTTCTTCTTTTAAATGAAAATATAAATGCATTTGTCACATGAAGTTTCCTATACCATTATTTTATATGTAGCCATTTCCCTAACAATGATATTATGACTTACATTAGCTCAAAATAATGTGTCGCCAGTGCTCTTTTGTTCTCCACAGATGTTCTCTTTTACTTTTCTTAATTAGAAGCCCTGTTCAGATTGTGTCAATTCTTTGGCCTATCAAAATCAAATAGGAAAGTTATGGTTTCTCTACCTTTGAGCATAGCCAACTCTGCATAGAGACTCTTGTCCACACTCACCTTTCCTTTACCACAGGTACAAATATTTCAACCACTTCCTTCAAATCTCCAACCCTTTCACAGTGAAATCCATGTCACACATTAAACTTCGCAGGAGAACCTTACAGACCACAGATCCCCAGTAACTCTGAAAGAACTACAGTTGAGTATGGGGAGCACTTGAGATTCAGTGGTTTTGTCAGCATCGTAGGTAGCACACAGTGCACCCAAGGTGAAGTGCGCACCCTTAAAGCACCACTTCATTATTTTGTCATCGAATTTCATGGCTTGTTTTACTAAATCATAGACTGAATCCTTCTCTTTCACAACCACATAGGACCACACATCAAATTAACCTGTTTCTCCATATCTTCCTATGAAATGATTTATATAATATCTTGGTATATCCTATGTTCTAAAAGAATTGTATTGTATGCCTTTTGTATCCAATTTACATATTTGAAATAAAGTGGGGTAAGTAACAAGAGAGTCAAATATCCATTATATGTTCCTTCAAATATTTAAGTATTTTTCCAATCCCATTTTCTATGTTTTTCCTTTAATCCCTGCTATTATCTACATTTAGTAATCATTGACTTAAAAATGAATACAAAAGACTAAGACCTTTTACTGTCACAGCTGAAATCCAATTGAGATGTCCATGTGCACCAGACACACATGTTATATCAGCTCCCTAGCATCTCCTCAGGGGCGGCGCCATCCCAAAGCCTCGTCCTTTGCAGCCTAACGTCATTACGTTAGGAACCTATTTCTCCAGTCTTCCTAAATGGGCTGTTCTTGTGGTCAATTTCACCAAGAACATCTGTGAGAAGTAGTAAGGTATTTTTTCTTGGGACCTGCTGGGACCTGCAGACTCTATTTTTACCCTCCTGGCATGTTTTCACCATCATTTGATGAGACCTAATCTAACCTATTGGAAAACGAGATATAGGGTAGAAATGAATCCGAGCACCACAGCAAACAAGCACACTTAACTGACATCCTTTTGGACTACCCAGACCTATCTGAGCAGTCACATGTCTGTTGCTCCTGGAAGGTATCCAGACAGCAGCAGCAGCAGCAGCAGCAGCAGCAGCAAGAATCAAAAGACTTGTGAACAGAGAAAAGCCCTAGTACAGAACAGTGGTAAGTATGAATGGCTTCTCCATGAAGCAAGCACATTTTTGTGTGCTTCATCATATACAAAGGGATGATGATGCAATCAGAGATTAGTGTCATATTCAAAAGGCTGGCTGATTGCTGTGCTGGCCGTGGTCTCTTGTATGCAGTTGGTAAGAATCAAATGTTTGAAGTGTCAAACATATAAAATGTTTTACAGTTCAACTTTTCACCCATTAACCTTCATAAAGCCTATATACTTACTTTCCATTTCCTTACGCAAAGACTTGAACAAAGAAAAGTGTCAAAGCCACTTCTTAAAAATAATCAGTATACACATTAGCCTGAATTTTCTCTATAATTATTGTGCCATCTAGGCTACTTCATTTTCCTCTCAAGGACATGAAATAGAAATAAAAATTCTAAGAGGAATTAATACAGAATTGTTCTCTTACTGATAATGGGGATATTTCCAAGCGGGGCTACCTTTGATAATTTTATAAATCATTTCACTGGATTTTCTACCTAAAATCTCCACAGATGCCTTTTTATGAACACAGTGACTGCAGGAAGATTGGAGGTGATCTATCAGCATCTTCCCTCAGCATAGATTTTGTTTATGGATAATAATACACGTGACCCATGTCTTTCCCTTTCTAACTCTGGTTTTGTGTACTCTTGCAGTGGGCTGGATGCATCTTGCAGATGCTGGATGTATTAGTTTCCTTTTTACTGCTTTAACAAATTCCACTAAATATGAACTTAATCTCCCACAGTTTTGGAAGCCAGAGATCTGGAAACTGCTTCAATGAGCTAATATCAAAGATTAGAAAAGACTGCAGTCACTCTGGGATGCTAGGATCGATTCTTCTCTCTTGCTGTTGACTTCTAGAGGAGCAAGTGCTCCTTGCATTCTTTGGCTGAGAGATCACCTCTGCATGTTTTAAGCCCAAAGTCCTGTCTTCCCTATCTGTGTCTCTGCCACCACCATGCTGTATTCTGTTGTCTCCCTCCTTCATCTTTAATCAGCTTTAAGGATACCCGTGATGTATCATTGATTGCATTTTGATACTTCGGGGTAATTTTCTTGTGTTCAGTGCTTAATTTAAATGCACTAGTAGAGTCCCTTTTGCCACGACAGGTGACACAATATGTATAGGATACGGGAATCAGGCTATGGATATAAAGAAACAATGTTGAGTCCAGCACACTGTCATCAAGAATTTACTAAGGTCAAGGTTCCTCCAGTGAGGCCAGCATTAAGCCAGGTCAAATCAGGAAAAACAAAGAAACACTTAGCTTAGCCACCATCCATACTCTTCCTCAAGTAATAATCAAATCACCCATTAAGTCTAGATAAAGCCACAATGTGCTGGGTAAAAACATTGCCAAAATGGTCGCTGTGGTGGGACCTCATTTTCACTAGTTTACTTTATTTACGAATATCAGTGCCATCTTTTATTTGTCAACTTCAGTAGAGACTTCATCTGGAACAGTTGCTCCTGGGGGGTGCTGGGTAAATAGAGCCTTTTGTTTAAATCTGAACAGCATCGAAGAGCTTCCTTTTTAACGATCATTTTAATGTATTCTTACCTAACAGTATTTCATTTTATTAGTGGCATAAAAACAAACTTGCTCCATAATTCTTCCACTGACAATGTTGCCTACTTGAAGGCATCATAAAGTTATAAGCACAGATTTATAATTCATCCATTATTTAAAAGGAAGGGACCCTTAATACATTTTATCTGCAAAAGAAAGTAATATATTTTGGTTGACAATTTACATTACTAGAGAGAATGATTCAAGCATGTAGACAAAAGTATCCCAAGCATATAACTGAAATATAATATTTACATGCATAAAATCTTATTGATTCAGAAAATAAGTAATACACTCTTTCTAATCGCTAGTAAAGGGAATATTTCATAAGCTAAATCAGATAAAGAAAACAAAGCATTAAACACAAATGTCTGTGAGGTTGATAGGGAATCAGATGTGCATTAAAACATCTTATTATGGAGCAGATAAAGCAAACTGAAGAACATCATCTAAACCAGAATATTCTGAAGCAATAGTACGCACATCAACGATTGTCATCTCAGACTGTTTACTTCTTGGGTTATAAAAATAAATGGCAAATGATTTTAGAGACTTGGGAGCTTAGGAAAATAATATCCACAGGTAAATTACTGCTAACCAAAGGTCAGAGCTGATAATAAATCAATCCCTCGTTATTTACTACAGAATACATTTTACATTTGAAAAGCTTGCAGTGACCAATTTCTTCATAGGAATGAAAAGAATCCTTGATAATCTTTGTTCCATTCCTTCCCAAAATCTCACTAAAATGAAAACAAAGGGCTCACATGCATACTAGTCTGCACAGAATAGTAGATGGGATGTCAGGAAGGAAAGGTAACAGCCACAGTTGGGAAGGAGGAAATCCATGGAGAAGAAGCCATTGAAGTAGCCAACCAAGAACTACTGCTTGGGCGGAGGCAGTGGAATTTCCCAAGAATAAACAGGTAAGTTCTTAAGCAAGTCTTTGCCAGATTTAAAATTTTACATTGCTGGGTAGCTCTGAAACATAGGTAGCCATGGGAGACAGAGAACAGGACAATCCCTTCTCAGTCACTAGAAGGGAGCTCACTCAGAGAACTCAGGGGCTGCACAGACAGCAAGCTGCTCGCTTCTCACTTGAAGTTTGCTTTCAGGAAATGTTCAAGGGTGTGAGCCAAGAAGAATGAAGAAGCACACCGCAAAGGGGCTAAACATATACGCCACACAGGAAGACATCAGGGGTTAAACATATGCTCCACGTGGAAGACAATGAGGGATTTTTTTTCTTGGAGAAAATAAGTGGCCAAGAAGACTTTCAGATTCTAATTGAGGTTTAGGTATCTCCTCCCCAGACAAAGACACAAGCAAGCCATCTCTGTTCTCCACCTGAAGACTACCTCTCCCACCACACCAAATGCCATCCACAAGGAGCCATTCCTTATGCTCTGTTCCCCAATTATAAATGAATAGCCCAGGATGATATTAGAGGGATGTTCCTAAAGTGAAAGAGGCACTGGAGTAAGCAGCAAGAGAACTCTGAGAAAAAGGCCTTGAAGGAAAACCTGTGGTTTAAGAGGATAGAACTAAACAAGGTGTAGAGAGGTAACTTGGTGGGTAAGTACAGATTCTGCTGTCAGACGACCAGGTTCATTCCTAACACCCGTACAACTTGAGCTCTGGGGTGCCAATGCCTGCTTCTCGTCTCCCAGGGAATGTTCAGGCATGTATACTACACACACACACACACACACACACACACACACACACACACACACACACACACACACAAAGAAATGTACAAGAACCACCCCCCAACTAAGTCAATGCTACATATTTTTCTATGTGTATCATCAATGTAAAAAAAACGCAAAAATGCACCTATATAATTTAAGCAGAAGGGTATAAACAGAAATCTTTACAAACCAGCTATAGTTCTTATAAATTAAAATAAAAGGTTTGAACAAAAATGCAGTAAAAAGCTGAAGAAATTGAAGAAATGAAATAGCATGTAACGGTGGGATGGAAATAGCACCTTTGTATGAGATAATTCTCCTAGGAGCAAGAGTACTGATTAATAAATGCTCCAGAAAGAGAAGATCAGGTCCGGGTGATCCAGTGAATGATAAACCACATTCTGGATCAAAAGAATTAGCCAAATGTACAGGACAAACAACGATAAACCTTCTTATTTCAGGTCACAACACTGAGAAACTATAGGAGACTATGTACAGAGAAAAACTGTGAAATCTAAAAATACTAGTCAGATTTTGCTGCCCATAAATGTGCGGTAGATTACCAATGAGATCTAGGAAAAGGAAATAGTTCTTGGATTATGTATGACCAAAATGTAGATGGTTTCATAGGCATGAAATGCTAATTTAATAAAAGCAAGTGATATGAGCTGTAGTACAAGGAAGCAAAAAGAAAATTCCTTCTGGATCACACTAGGGAGATGATGGTCTGAGGGCTACTAAATGGCTGTGACAGAACTTGGATGAGAGAAGAATGGAGTTGGCCTTCTAGAATTCTACAAACAGCCACATAGTCAACAGGATTTCAAGAAGCTAAAGAAAGTTGTTACCCGTAAGAGATAAACTAGGCATGTGCTAAAGAAAAGAGAAGACCCACTATGAGAGTGGCAGAAGTCCCCTGGAATGAAGACAAGATAAAGATATATAATATCCTTTGCACAATGAGAAGAAAGCAAAACTCTGGGCACAAGTAGCTGATTGGTCCTTGGGAATGGTCCATAAGGGAGAACATCCATTAGATTCCTTGATGGTTTTGACCTTGTTGAGATAATTTCTCTCTGAAAGTTTTCAACTGAATCAAATGTGTGAGGGGAAGGTAAACAAGAAAGAAAAATCGATCAATTACTGACTCCACAAAAATAGAAAAGAAATGCAGCCATATAGACAAAACTGTTTATAGGTGATCAATATTTATATGATCACATAAATAGTGAATACAAATTTGATTTTAAAAATCTGACATGAACGAGTTGTAGGATAATGGAAAAAAGAAGCTATGAGTAAAACATGAACTGAGATAGACACGAAGAAGCCAAAACCTTATAATTTACAACATAAAGGAAGGTCATAACTACGTGACAGCTCTGGGGCTTTAGATATGGCTGACAGGGCACAGTGTTTGCAACCACATGGAAGTTGAGTGTGCTGACTCATGCCTGTAAACACGTGCTGGGGGAAGGATGGAGACAGGAGGATCCTAGGAACATTCTGGACATCCAGTTTAGTAGAAGTAGTGCCCTATGTTCACCATGATACATCCTGATCAAACAAGATGACAAGCAATAGACAAATACACACAATGTCAATGTCTGCCGTCTGTATGTGACCACACAGGTGTATGCCCCTGCAAATCTGTGCCAGCACACACACACACACACACACACACACACACACACACACACACACATATTTCTCACATACACACACACATAAGCAGACATGCTCCTTACATACATTTGTATGCACGTAAAAGAGAAATTAAATCTCAAAAAGGAAACCGTGTTATTTGAAAAAAACAGATATATGAGCAAAAACACCTATAAATAGTTAAGATCAGGTCCTGTCCAAGGGGAATAATGGTTAGCAGAGGGCATTTAAAAATTTTTATCCTTCAAAAAATTATAATTAACGATGTTTCAAACTGGGCATTTATCTCCCTTTTAAAATTCAAATACATGTTTTAAAAAGCACACATCTACACACAATCTTACAATCCATTAATGGCTAACCCTTTTCAATACTGGCATTAGAGGACCACAATGTTTTGACATTGTGTACCGAACATCACTCCGTTCAGTGACATCTAACTGCAATTTGCAATAGCTTCGAGATGGCTCTAAGACAATCCTTAAGTTTCCAGCATAAATTGGTTCTCTTAAACCCCATGCATACATTTTCCCCAGGCTCCAGCTGACCATGTGGCTAGATATGTAAAGGGGCTATGAGCACTGTCTCCTGGATTTCTGAGCATGGTACAAGTCAAGAAAAGAACAAGTGTGCCTCACCCTTCCAGAGATCAGGCTTTCCTTGAGATGCTACTTATTGTCAGTACAGCAAAAACAAATATGCTTGTGCCTCTTATGTCCAGGACCTCTGCAGACGAAACAGGATGATCTGTAGATGCTCACACCATCACTCCATGGTCAAAGAAAATGCAAAGAGTGACATCTTTTGCAATTGACCTTCATTTGCCTAAATTTCTATGGAGTGTCTATCCCCAGTCAATACATTTATAATGCAACTTATCCACCTAAGACTTAGGTAATGTTGCAGCAGAGTGGGCTAAAATATTGAGAAGCAGAGGACCAGGTTATCTGCTGCCAGATAGAGTTCTCTGTATTACAGAGAATCTACACACACGAAATCTGAACAATGAGGTTGTCTAAACAAGACAGGCACATGGACAGCACAGTTGGCATTCCAGTGTGGATGGGAACACCTCACAAGGCCCCACCAGTAAATGAAAAGCTCCAGCAATTCATGGCTGTTAAAGGAAGGAGAAACAGTTTTCTCCAGACACAGGCCCCCTGGTAGATTATCTAATCTTAAGTGGTTTTATAGACACAGACACATGCACACACACACACACACACACACACACACACACACACACACACACGAGTATTTGAATATGTCATGAAATTGAGGGTGAGTGGGAGGGACTTGGGAAGAGTTTCAGGAGGCAACATATGGGGTGATATAATACAGTATTCATATATGAAATTCTCAAAAAATTAGGAAAATAAATAAAATATGACAATAAATCAACTCTAACTGGTGTAGACAGTTTCCTGCCCTCTCTTGACATTGCTAAGTACTGTTATCCCCAACATAAAATACACATGTCAGGAAATTCTCCCATCATAATATGTTGACGTTGCTTGTGTGTTTGAATGTGTCAACAACTTGGTTTTCTTTTTTATCATATCTAAGTTTTTCACTCTGAAGGGACACTCCACGTATGAGAATTTATCATCAGTGTGAGAGGAAAAGACAAAATTTTACATTAACAAGCTTGAGGGACTAAAGAATGCCCCCAATATGTGGCATTGTTGTGATGTTAAAAAAATGCAAACGAGTAAATATAGTGTTCTTTCCCTTGTGGAGGAAGGGAAAGGCTGCTAGGGCAAGTGTTTGAGAATAATATGTATTTTATGACAGAATCTGTTTGTTCTGTAAGAGAATTGGTCTTGTTAACCAAGTTATTGCTTACACACTAGAAATTGAGGAAATTTGTAGGTCATGAAATAAACTCCTATCATCGCATCTTACCAAACACAAAGGTTTCACTTTATTAGAATCATATTAAGTTAAATATAGGCAAATGGACTTGTTTCAAAGAAAAGAAAAACTCTGCTATGTTTCTGATCCTACCACAGTCATTTTAGAGGGTTCTAAAGTGCAAAATATCCACAATCCTCTCAGTAATTATGATAACTTTCTTTAAGTTAATCTTTCCCTATGAAGGTGCGTGTACCTCACATACCTGAGGTTGGCTGTTCTATTTAGTGCATCAGCTTGCATTTCCACTTCCCTTCCTACTGAGGCCCAGATGCACTCTTTTGCTGAAGCTTCAGGCCTTAGCGACTTGTCCTGTGGCCTTGCCCCACATTCCTCATGATCAATAGGCTTCATTTGGTTTAGCTGATTCACCTTCCTTTTCTGCATTCTGTTCAGTTCTTCCTGGGGCAATCGAAGGTGCTCACAGCCTGGCAGCACTTGGCCCACGTTGTTGAAGTGAGACATGAATAGATTGGAAATTTGAAAATAAACAAACCTACAAATTTGTGTATGGATGAGGGTATATGTGAGAATGAGTATGTGAGGTACACTAGTATGTGCTTGAATATGTATGAGTGTATGTGTGTGAATGTATACGTGTCCATGTGTGTGAGTATATATGAACATGTGTGTATTTGAAAACATGTATGTGTAGGATCATACATATATGTGCATATGTGTGAGTATGTATGTGTGTAAACATGTGCTTGAGTTTCCATTTGCATGTGTTTTGGGGGTATGTATATGCATGAGCATGTGTGTGTGTGAGTGTGTATAAGCATGTATGTGAGCATGTGTGTGAGTGTATACGTATAAGTATATATAAGAATATGTGTGACCACGGATCCCGGCCCGCAGCAGCTCTCTGCTCCCAAAACCCGTGGGAGAGAGACCTCACCGCCTGGTCAAGTGGGCACTCCTGAGGCTGTAGAGCGGAAGAGACCACCAACACTGCCCACCCCTGCCCACATCCCTGGCCCAAGAGGAAACTGTATAAGGCCTCTGGGCTCCCGTGGGAGAGGGCCCAGGAGCGGCAGGACCCCTGCCTGAAACACCGCCAGAACCTGAAGGAAACAGACCGGATAAACAGTTCTCTGCACCCAAATCCCGTGGGAGGGAGAGCTAAACCTTCAGAGAGGCAGACACGCCTGCGAAACCAGAAGAGACTGCTCTCTGCACACATTACTGATTCCAGAGGAAAACACCAAACTCCATCTGGAACCCTGGTGCACGGAGGCTCCCGGAAGGGGCGGCGCAGATCTTCCCGGTTGCTGCCACCGCAGAGAGCCCGTGGGCAGCACCCCGAGAGCGAACTTGAGCCTCGGGACCACAGGTAAGACCAACTTTTCTGCTGCAAGTGACCTGCCTGGTGAACTCAAGACACAGGCCCACAGGAACAGCTGAAGACCTGTAGAGGGGCAAAACTACACACACGAAAGCAGAACACTCTGTCCCCATAACTGGCTGAAAGAAAACAGTAAAACAGGTCTACAGCACTCCTGACACACAGGCTTATAGGACAGTCTAGCCACTGTCAGAATTAGCAGAACAAAGTAACACTAGAGATAATCTGATGGCGAGAGGCAAGCGCAGGAACACAAGCAACAGAAACCAAGATTACATGGCATCATCGGAGCCCAATTCTCCCACCAAAACAAACATGGAATATCCAAACACACCAGAAAAGCAAGATCTAGTTTCAAAATCATATTTGATCATGATGCTGGAGGACTTCAAGAAAGATGTGAAGAACTCCCTTAGAGAACAAGTAGAAGCCTACAGAGAGGAATCGCAAAAAATCCCTGAAAGAATTCCAGGAAAACACAATCAAACAGTTGAAGGAATTAAAAATGGAAATAGAAGCAATCAAGAAAGAACACATGGAAATAACCCTGGATGTAGAAAACCAAAAGAAGAGACAAGGAGCCTTAGATACAAGCTTCACCAACAGAATACAAGAGATGGAAGAGAGAATCTCAGGAGCAGAAGATTCCATAGAAATCATTGACTCAACTGTCAAAGATAATGTAAAGCGGAAAAAGCTACTGGTCCAAAACATACAGGAAATCCAGGACTCAATGAGAAGATCAAACCTAAGGATAATAGGTATAGAAGAGAGTGAAGACTCCCAGCTCAAAGGACCAGTAAATATCTTCAACAAAATCATAGAAGAAAACTGCCCTAACCTAAAAAAAGAGATACCCATAGGCATACAAGAAGCCTACAGAACTCCAAATAGATTGGACCAGAAAAGAAACACCTCCCATCACATAATAGTCAAAACACTAAACGCACAAAATAAAGAAAGAATATTAAAAGCAGTAAGGGAAAAAGGTCAAGTAACATATAAAGGCAGACCTATCAGAATCACACCAGACTTCTTGCCAGAAACTATGAAGGCCAGAAGATCCTGGATTGATGTCATACAGACCCTAAGAGAACACAAATGCCAGCCCAGGCTACTGTATCCTGCAAAACTCTCAATTAACATAGATGGAGAAACCAAGATATTCCATGACAAAACCAAATTTACACAATATCTTTCTACAAATCCAGCACTACAAAGGATAATAAATGGTAAAGCCCAACATAAGGAGGCAAGCTATACCCAAGAAGAGGCAAGAAACTAATCGTCTTGGCAACAAAACAAAGAGAAGAAAAGCACACAAACACAACCTCACATCCAAATATGAATATAACAGGAAGCAATAATCACTATTCCTTAATATCTCTCAACATCAATGGCTTCAACTCCCCAATAAAAAGACATAGATTAACAAACTGGATACGCAACGAGGACCCTACATTCTGCTGCCTACAGGAAACACACCTCAGAGACAAAGACAGACACTACCTCAGAGTGAAAGGCTGGGAAACAACTTTCCAAGCAAATGGTCAGAAGAAGCAAGCTGGAGTAGCCATTCTAATATCAAATAAAATCAATTTCCAACTAAAAGTCATCAAAAAAGATAAGGAAGGACACTTTATATTCATCAAAGGAAAAATCCACCAAGATGAACTCTCAATCCTAAATATCTATGCCCCAAATACAAGGGCACCTACATACGTAAAAGAAACCTTACTAAAGCTCAAAACACGCATTGCACATCACACAATAATAGTAGGAGATTTCAACACCCCACTCTCATCAATGGACAGATCATGGAAACAGAAATTAAGCAGAGACGTAGACAGACTAAGAGAAGTCATGAGCCAAATGGACTTAACTGATATTTATAGAACGTTCTACCCTAAAGCAAAAGGATATACCTTCTTCTCAGCTCCTCATGGTACTTTCTCCAAAATTGACCATATAATTGGTCAAAAAACGGGCCTCAACAGGTACAGAAAGATAGAAATAATCCCATGCGTGCTGTCGGACCACCACGGCCTAAAGCTGGTCTTCAATAACAAAAAAGGGAAGAATGCCCACATATACGTGGAAATTGAACAATGCTCTACTCAATGATAACCTGGACAAGGAAGAAATAAAGAAAGAAATTAAAAACTTTTTAGAATTTAATGAAAATGAAGGTACAACATACCCAAACTTATGGGACACAATGAAAGCTGTGCTAAGAGGAAAACTCATAGCGCTGAGTGCCTGCAGAAAGAAACAGGAAAGAGCGTATGTCAGCAGCTTGACAGCACACCTAAAAGCTCTAGAACAAAAAGAAGCAAATACACCCAGGAGGAGTAGAAGGCAGGAAATAATCAAACTCAGAGCTGAAATCAACCAAGTAGAAACAAAAAGGACCATAGAAAGAATCAACAGAACCAAAAGTTGGTTCTTTGAGAAAATCAACAAGATAGATAAACCCCTAGCCAGACTAACGAGAGGACACAGAGAGTGTGTCCAAATTAACAAAATCAGAAATGAAAAGGGAGACATAACTACAGATTCAGAGGAAATTCAAAAAATCATCAGATCTTACTATAAAAGCCTATATTCAACAAAACTTGAAAATCTACAGGAAATGGACAATTTCCTAGACAGATATCAGGTACCGAAGTTAAATCAGGAACAGATAAACCAGTTAATCAACCCCATAACTCCTAAGGAAATAGAAGCAGTCATTAAAGATCTCCCAACCAAAAAGAGCCCAGGTCCAGACGGGTTTAGTGCAGAATTCTATCAGACCTTCATAGAAGACCTCATACCAATATTATCCAAACTATTCCACAAAATTGAAACAGATGGAGCACTACCGAATTCCTTCTATGAAGCCACAATTACTCTTATACCTAAACCACACAAAGACCCAACAAAGAAAGAGAACTTCAGACCAATTTCCCTTATGAACATTGACGCAAAAATACTCAACAAAATTCTGGCAAACCGAATCCAAGAGCACATCAAAACAATCATCCACCATGATCAAGTAGGCTTCATCCCAGGCATGCAGGGATGGTTTAATATACGGAAAACCATCAACGTGATCCATTATATAAACAAACTGAAAGAACAAAACCACATGATCATTTCATTAGATGCTGAGAAAGCATTTGACAAAATTCAACACCCCTTCATGATAAAAGTCCTGGAAAGAATAGGAATTCAAGGCCCATACCTAAACATAGTAAAAGCCATATACAGCAAACCAGTGGCTAACATTAAACTAAATGGAGAGAAACTTGAAGCAATCCCACTAAAATCAGGGACTAGACAAGGCTGCCCACTCTCTCCCTACTTATTCAATATAGTTCTTGAAGTTCTAGCCAGAGCAATCAGACAACAAAAGGAGGCCAAGGGGATACAGATCGGAAAAGAAGAAGTCAAAATATCACTATTTGCAGATGATATGATAGTATATTTAAGTGATCCCAAAAAGTTCCACCAGAGAACTACTAAAGCTGATAAACAACTTCAGCAAAGTGGCTGGGTATAAAATTAACTCAAATAAATCAGTATCCTTCCCTCTAAACAAAAGAGAAAAAAGCCGAGAAAAAAATTAGGGAAACGACACCCTTCATAATAGACCCAAATAATATAAAAATACCTCAGTGTGACTTTTAACCAAGCAAGTAAAAGATCTGTACAATAAGAACTTCAAGACACTGAAGAAAGAAATTGAAGAAGACCTCAGAAGGTGGAAAGATCTCCCATGCTCATGGATTGGCAGGATTAATATAGTAAAAATGGCCATTTTACCAAAAGCGATCTACAGATTCAATGCAATCCCCATCAAAATACCAATCCAATTCTTCAAAGAGTTAGACAGAACAATTTGCAAGTTCATCTGGAATAACAAAAAACCCAGGATAGCTAAAACTATCCTCAACAATAAAAGGACTTCAGGGGGAATCACTATCCCTGAAATCAAGCAGTATTACAGAGCAATAGTGATAAAAACTGCATGGTATTGGTACAGAGACAGACAGATAGACCAATGGAACAGAGTCGAAGACCCAGAAATGAACCCACACACCTATGGTCACTTGATTTTTGACAAAGGAGCCAAATCCATCCAATGGAAAAAAGATAGCATTTTCAGCAAATGGTGCTGGTTCAACTGGAGGTCAACATGTAGAAGAATGCAGATCGATCCATGCTTATCACCCTGTACAAAGCTTAAGTCCAAGTGGATCAAGGACCTCCACATCAAACCAGATACACTCAAACTAATAGAAGAAAAACTAGGGAAGCATCTGGAACACATGGGCACTGGAAAAAAATTTCCTGAACAAAACACCAATGGCTTATGCTCTAAGATCAAGAATCTACAAATGGGATCTCATAAAACTGCAAAAAGCTTCTGTAAGGCAAAGGACACTGTGGTTAGGACAAACGGCAACCAACAGATTGGGAAAAGATCTTTACCAATCCTACAACAGATAGAGGCCTTATATCCAAAATATACAAAGAACTCAAAAAGTTAGACCAAGAGGGGAGACAAATAACCCTATTAAAAATGGGGTTCAGAGCTAAACAAAGAATTCACAGCTGAGGAATGCCGAATGGCTGAGAAAACACCTAAAGAAATGTTCAACATCTTTAGTCATCAGGAAATGCAAATCAAATCAACCCTGGGATTTCACCTCACACCAGTGAGAATGGCTAAGATAAAAAACTCAGGTGACAGCAATTGCTGGCGAGGATGTGGAGAAAGAGGAACACTCCTCCATTGTTGGTGGGATTGCTGACTGGTACAACCATTCTGGAAATCAGTCTGGAGGTTCCTCAGAAAATTGGACATTAAACTGCCTGAGGATCCAGCTATACCTCTCTTGGGCATATACCCAAAAGATGCCCCAACATATAAAAAAGACTCGTGCTCCACTATGTTCATAGCAGCCTTATTTATAATAGCCAGAAGGTGGAAAGAACCCAGATGCCCTTCAACAGAGGAATGGATACAGAAAATGTGGTACATCTACACAATGGAATATTACTCAGCTATCAAAAACAACGACTTTATGAAATTCGTAGGCAAATGGTTGGAACTGGAAAATATCATCCTGAGTGAGCTAACCCAATCACAGAAAGACATACATGGTATGCACTCATTGATAAGTGGCTATTAGCCCAAATGCCTGAATTACCCTAGATGCCTAGAACAAATGAAACTCAAGACGGATGATCAAAATGTGAATGCTTCACTCCTTCTTTAAAAGGGGAACAAGAATACCCTTGGCAGGGAAGAGAGAGGCAAAGATTAAAACAGAGACTGAAGGAACACCCATTCAGAGCCTGCCCCACATGTGGCCCATATATATACAGCCACCCAATTAGACAAGATGGATGAAGCAAAGAAGTGCAGAAGTGTAGATCGCTCCTGAGAGACACAGCCAGAATACAGCAAATACAGAGGCGAATGTCAGCAGCAAACCACTGAACTGAGAATAGGACCCCCGTTGAAGGAATCAGAGAAAGAACTGGAAGAGCTTGAAGGGGCTCGAGACCCCATATGTACAACAATGCCAAGCAACCAGAGCTTCCAGGGACTAAGCCACTACCTAAAGACTATACATGGACTCACCCTGGACTCTGACCTCATAGATAGCAATGAATATCCTAGTAAGAGCACCAGTGGAAGGGGAAGCCCTGGGTCCTGCTAATACTGAACTCCCAGTGAACTAGACTGTTGGGGGGGAGGGTGGCAATGGGGGAGGGTGGGGAGGGAACACCCATAAGGAAGGGGAGGGGGGGGGGATGTTTGCCGAAACCGGGAAAGGGAATAACACTAAATGTATATAAGAAATATTCAAGTTAATAAAATAATAAAAATAAAAAAAGAATATGTGTGAACATGTGTGAGTATTGTAAGTATGTTTGTGTGTGCATGCACATGTGTATGTGTGTGCACATGCCAACACACACATATATTGTTATAGCACATATCAGGAGGTCAGAGACAATTTGCTGGAACTGGTTCACTCCTTGTACTGTGTAGATCCTGGGCCTCAAACTTGGGTCATCTGACTTGGTGACAAGTGCCTTTACCTGCTAAGCCACTTGCCAGCCCCAATCTTCCTTTCTCCTGTAATTTAGCTATGTTTGTGATTGAAAAGCTATCTTATCACACTGTGGGTATCTATTATGACTTGCCTTCTGTTCAAATGAATCAACTGATGCTTCTGCACCAGCCCAGTTTATATTAGCCTTAGTGACTGTTTATTTTTCTATCTGCTTTTTAAGCACAAAATAAAGGGATTCATCCTGACATTTCCATATATGAATATAATAATTTATTGTTCTTTCCATGTCTTTGAACAATTGCGTTGGGATTTTGATGGGGATTTAATTAATCTGTAGATTGCTATTGGCAGGATGGCCAGTTTTACTATGCTAATTCTGTCAATCCATGAGCATGGGAGGTCTCTCCATTTTCTAAGATCTTTTTGTGAAACAATTATTAACAATAAAAGAACAGCCAGGGGAATCACCATCCCTGACCCTAAGCTATACTACAGAGCAATAGTGATAAAAACTGCATGGTATTAGTATAGATACAGACATGTTGATCAATGGAGTATAATTGAATACCCAAAAATAAATCCACACTCTTACAAACACTTGATCTTTGACAAAGAAGGAAGCATCTAGAATTGATGCCTTAAAAACTGCAGTGCAGAGCTAAACAGAGCATTCACAACAGAAAAATCTCAAATGGCTGAGAAGCACTTAAAGAAATGTTCAAAGTCCTTAGTCATCAGAGAAATGTAAATCAAAACAACCTGAAATTCTACCTCATACTGATCAGAATGGCTAAGATCAAAAACTGAAGGAACAGCACATGCTGGTGAGGATGTGGAGAAAGAGGAACACTCCTCCATTGCTAGTGGGATTGCAAACTGGCACAACCACTCTGGAAATCAGTCTGGAGGCTCCTCAGAAAATTAGAAATAGATCTACCTGAAGACCTAGCTAGACCACTCTTGGGCATATACCCAAAAGATGCCCCACCATGCCACAGAGGACATGTTTCACTATGTTCATAGCGGCCTTATTTGTGGTAGTCAGAAGCTGGAAACAGCCCAGATGTCCCACAACAGAAGAATGGATACACAAAATGTGGCTCATTTACACAATGGAATACTGCTCAGCTATTAAGAATGAGGACATCCTGAGTTTTGCAGGCAAATGGAGGGAACTAGAAAATTCCATCCCAAGTGAGGAAACTCAAACCCACAAGGACACGCATGGTATGTTCTCACTAATCAGTGGATATTAACAAAAAAAAAAATACAGAATATTCAGGATACAATCCACAGAACTCAAAAAGTTTAACAAGCTGAAGGACCCAAGTGAGGATGCCTCAGTACCACTTGGGAAGAAGAAGAAAGCAGTCATAGGAATGGGGAGGAAGGGGCCTGGGCAGGAAAGGGGACAGGGAGAGGAAGAGTGGAACATGAGCAGGTATTGAGTGGGGTGAACAGGACTGACCCCTGAGTACCTGTAGAAAGAATGGAGACAGGCAACCTTGGGAGGTAGGAGGTGGGAAGACCCTCTAGAATATACCAGAGACCTGGGAAGTGAGAGACTCTCAGGACTCAAAAGGAGGGACCTTAGATGAAATGCCCTGCAGTGGGGAGAGGTAACTTGAAGAACCGCCGGTAGAAAGGCAGGGCATCAAGTGGAGAGATGGGATTATCATCTCACAATCAAAAACTCTGACACAGAATTGTTCCTGTCTGAAAGAACTGCAGGGACAAAAACGGAGAAGACCCTGAGGAAAAGGAGGTCTAATGGCAGGCCCGAAGTGGGATCCAGCTCAAGGGGAGGCCCATGACCTGACACTATTAGTGATGCTACGGTGTGCTCACAAAAAGGGGCCTATCATGGCTGCCCTCCAAAAGACCCAACAAACAGTTTCAAGAGTCAGATGCAGACATCTAGATGCAACCAATGAACAGAAGCAGCTGATACCTGTGGTTGAATTTGGGAAAAGCTGGAAGAAACTGAGGAGGAGGACGGCCCTATAAGAAGACCAGCAGTCTCAACTAACCTGGACCTCTGAGATCTCGCAGAAACTGAGCCACCAACCAGGAGCATACACCAGCTGATATGAGGTCTCCAACAAATATATAGCAGGGGACTGCTGGGGCTGGACTCAGTCAGGGAAGATGCACCCAACCCTCCAGAGACTGGAGGCCCCAGGGACTGGGGAGGTCTAGTGGGTTGAGGGGTCGGGGGCATGGGGACATCCTCTTGAAGAAAGTGGTGGGGGAGGTGGTATGGAATGTGGAATAGTCAGAGGGTGGACCAGGCGGAGTATAAAGTGTGGACTGTAAAGGAAAGATTAAATAAAAAATAATAATTTATCGTAAACACAGTCACCCAGCTATTGCTTCCTCTCTCCCTACTCCTTCCGTTGTGGCTCCTTTCACATCCCTCTTAGTATCTCTTTGAATTTCCTGTGTACCTGAACTTTCCATTCAGTGCAACGATCTATAATATCACGGTGTAAATTTTGTGCTAAGGTTCGGCCTAAACTTCAGAACATCGCATTTTAAATTAGATAAAGTAACTGGATTATTTTATAAAATATTACCTTTGGATTGCTTGTGAAATTAGTTCCATCAGTGTGGATATGACATTTTCAGCTTTACTGTTAAGAAATATGATTCAACAACCCGTTTTAGAAGGCATTAAGAGAAATGAATATGCAAATGAGGATCTGCTCTCACATATGATACAGGGAGAGAAATCTACTTCAGATTGTATAACGCTTATGCTGTGTAACACATAGAGGGAAAAAAATAAGTCATTAGCTCAATGGCATATGGACCATGCCACTAAGTGTAAGTGACAAGATTCACAGTACAGAAACAGAAAGCACAGTCTGGCATGCAAAGATGGGCTTAGCACTCACAGAGACCTGCCTCTGAGCGCTATTTCTGCCTCCCTTAGTGTGCTAAATTCAGAGAGGTCCCTCTACCTTTCTGTGCCGGTCAGGGTTTTCTAAAGGAACAGAATAGAGTAAATGAATGTCCAGTGGTGGCCATCTCACTGGGGAAAAGCCAGGAAGCTGGTAGATGTTCAATCTAGATGCTGGATGTCTCTGTAGCCCCCATTTGGCACTGGGGTCCTGAAGGTTTGCTGGGGAGCTATTGGCCTTCAGTCTACTCTGAAATACTGGAGGCTGAACTTTGTGCTGGCCACATCAACAAGACAGAGCTACACGCCAGCGAGAGTGATGGCAAGCGGCAAAAACCAAAGTTTCTTTCTTCTATAGCATTTTATGTGGGCCAACATCCGAAGGATGTCAGATTTAAGGTGAGTCTTCCTGTTTCTAATAATGCTATGATGAAAATGTCACAGAGGAGTAGGAAGTGACTTGGGTTTTAGCTGATTCCAGATGTAGAAGCGATCATCAAACTAAGAGTGTTTTAGAGAGACCCACCTGTGGAGTGGTCAAAAGTGACTGACAAGAGTCGGAGTAAGGAAGACAACTTCTGGAGACAACTTCACAGCATTCTTTGCTTTCTGACATCTAAATATCCCCTGGCACATGATAAGGCAGTAAGTTCAGGTATGAACATTAACACTCTTAAAATAACTGTCAGAGTTAAGTACCATTTTCCCCCTCTCCTCGTCAATAAAGCTGCTTCATTTCTGAGGTCATCAGCTCTGACTCCTGCAACAAGCATTAAAATCTATTGAGTGTTTAGAATGGTTATAGTACATCAAAAATCAAATTAGTAAGTGTTGCTCCTTCACTGGGGCCATAAATTCCATCTGTAGCTGCTAGCATTCCACCCGAGTGTCCAGGCAGAAGCATTCATGAATCACCAGCTCCAGTAAGACAATGCACTGCCCATACTGTTGCTAAATGACAGAGTGCTCTGTCATAAGAAGTAAAGTCACAGATGCCTACTAAAAGGAAGCAGAATGAGGGTCGTGACTTCTAAAGGCCAAGTCTTCTTCTGATAATTACAGAGTTACCCTAAGGAGACTTCAAGTGAGAAGTATCAGTGGTACTCAATCAGGCATGTCCAACCAGCTCTTTGTGGGTTACGTGCATCCCAGAGTGGCTATGCATGTAGCCTAACACATTTGTAGATTGGATATCATCCCAGCATCAAATTGTTAAATACTGCCGCCTGGTCACAACTGATAATTCTGAAGGTAATTATCTAATTTTACACTCAAGATAATGATACTCATTGGTTATGAGACATAAAATCAGAGACAGTCTTGATTTGTAAATGTGCCAATAATCTCTTTCTGATACATACGTAACACAATGTCATTTCGATTTTGGGGCATAGCATGTAACAAAATGTACATGGCCTATATGTGTGGTTAAACTGAATTCTATACTGAAAATTAAAACCAGAAAGGCCAAGCTTATTAAATCGGTTCCACATGATACTTCACATTGGGAATTTTCAATCATATGCCCAGTTCTGCTGCTTATTTATAACAGAACACATCTGAAGGCCACTTAAGAGTTAAAAACTCCAAACCAAAACAAGAATAAGGGATGACATAATTATAGATTCTTTGACATGTAAATAGCACATAGAATGTGGTCAGGATTGCTTAAAGAAGAATGCGTTTATTTCAGCTGATTTCTTTTGCAGCTAACACTGTGCATCCTTTCCCTCTCATCTCCCATTGTTGATATTATCATCGTCTCACATATTATTTTCATTTTTATAGTTCTTCCCTCTGAAGTAATCCCTTTCTGGGAGAAGAAAGATAACCTAATAGATTTTCCTATCTTTAATTTTGTAGGCTCTGTGAATTTTTAATGCTAATGCTTTAAAGAATTCCTCATATTTAAATAAGATATTTGATAAAAAAAGGTATTCTAGATAATCTTTCTACTAAATCTTTAACAGTAAAGCTTTAAAAAAAAGTTATTACCATATGCTCTTTAATGCAGAAAGCAAGGATCTAGTATGGGACTGAGAGTCATAATGAGGCCAATCTCAATTCCATCAATGCTCTGTTCTATTAAAATCAAATCCAATCACCTTCCTCATTTCAACCCAGCACGCCTTGGCTTTGAGGTATGTTCAGAAATGCACTTAAATTAGAAAAGAAACATTAACATTTTATCATATGAATACCACTAATGGCTCAGAAGATTAGCAGCAACGCATTCTGGAGACTTCTGAAAATTCACTCAATGGTATTCCCATTCATGGCACTGCAAAGGTAGTTGTGTTTTCAACTACCAATGCTCAAAAGGAGCTGGCTAGAAAGAAGAAAGAAAGGAAGAAAGAAAGAAAGAAAGAAAGAAAGAAAGAAAGAAAGAAAGAAAGAAAGAAAGGAAGGAAGAAAGGAAGATGGATGGAAGGAATGAAGGAAATTGGAAGCCTCATCATCAATGAAAACCATGTGACATATTTCTAGAAAACACTTACTCATTTACATCATCCTCAACTATGTGAAGGAGGAGGGGGATGTTTTCATTTGAGTAATAGGTCACTACAGAAAAATATCTATGAGTTTAATTAATTTTATTTGTATTTTTAATTAGTTATTTTGGGGGTTGAGTTGGTTTTCTTCTATAATGTCATGGTAGGAATTGCAGAAATTCTTCATAATCCCACTGCCCATGTCTACACTTTGTATAGACATATAGTCCACAGGCTCAGAACCTCGAATCTTGTGCTTTTTGGTTAGAAGCCTGAGTAAACTGGTTCTATTGTAAGTAGCTCCCAGGCTGACACTATACCACACGACACTACCTTATTTAAAGTAAGTAGGAGATGAAAAATAATCAATTTAGAGCAGGGTTTTATTTATTAATGACTATGTCCTTTGAATTAGTTCAATTTCTTGACTGTCTAAATTATAACTACCATTGTTCTGGATATGTTATGAAGCCTTGTCTTATGGAGGATGTGTGTGTGTGTGTGTGTGTGTGTGTGTGTGTGTGTGTGCGTGCACGTGTGCATGTACACATGTGTAAATAATTTAAACAAATTTAAGTTACATGGAGTATTGTAATTGGCCTTGGTTGTTTCCCAGGATTTAAAGGTAAGACTGCTATTGTAGAAAACACTGCACACTTCATCTGCAAGACTTGGAGGAATCAAATTGGAACTGATCTGGAAGCTACCTTCCTGAGGATTAGATCTATTATCTGAAGATGTTTTGCAATCTGTCAAAGGAGAACAGTAATTAAAAGTCCCAAACTGCTGTAAAGCCAATGAATCACATTGACCAAGAGCCGGCAGTGACACATATCTCAGGTGCAAACAGCAGCCATCTGACCAGCTCATTTCACAAGAGGAAATTCATGCATGGTACTACCGTCACCCTAGTCAGTCCCCTGTGGCTGGTGATGTCATGGATCACGGAGGAGAACATATTGCTGCTGCTGTCCTAAACCAGTATAATTCTCAACTTTATGCTAAATACCTATCCTCACACCACAGATAAATGTAGCTTTCATCGTTCAGCAAAGACGCAACTTTATACCATCACAGCAATCCACAACTGGTCAAAGGCCAGGGAACAAAATATTTTTGAGTGATCACCCCTAATTGGCACATATATAACACAGTCCCTAAATCTAAGGTTCAGAGAACATCGTGGAAGAAGGGGGATGGAAGTATGGTGAGAAGCAGGGCATCCACTGTTGGATAGTGTCTTCCATACAGAATAGGGAATAACACTCGTGAAATCTGAACAACTAGTCCTCTAAAAAAGAACTGTACTTGGAAAAGATCAACTTTACATGCCAGTGTGAAGGCAGAACTCTTACAAGGAATAACGCCTACCTACAGGGCTGCAGACAGTTAATGGCTGCTGAGGAAGAATCACTTTTGTTTATGCAGTGGTGAGCCCCCTGTTCCAATCCCAAGCACTTACTCCTAAACTCACATACATATGAGCAATACTAAATTGATTTCGCATGTTACATAGTTAAAAAAGAACAAGTCATGGATTTCAGAGAGAGTTATGCAGCAAAGGAACATCTGTAGTGTGAAGAGGGTAGGGTAAAAATAATGTAATTACAGTACTTGACTATGAAATTCTCAAGGAAATAATAAAATAAATGTTTAAAAATCAAATCACTAATGATCTCTGAAAAAAATGAAATCTTTGTATTCTTGTCATATAAAGCTTTCCTGAAATGTTTTGACACCTGTAGTATACTGGCCTTAATACATTTAGACCATTTCTAAAACTATTGATTTTTTTTAAAGAGAATTTTAGGATTAAGCCAATTTTATTTAAATTTGTGAGTATATAAGTGTCTGCTAAATCTTGTCAGTTTTTTTTGTTTCTGTTTCTGTTTTGTTTTGTTTTTTGTATTAGATGCAAGTGGTGTGTGTCTGAACACATTTTTTTAAATGTTTGGTCAGAAATTATAAATAATGGGTCAAATATTCTTAGTTTCCATAGTTGGGAATTATGAAAATACAAACTACATTCCCATGTCAGGAAGAACATGGGTAAGATATTTACTTCCCTGGTACTCTTCTACACATGAAATCTTAGGGAAAATATTATATGCATGTATGTCTGTATATATTCAGAATGACAGGCTAATATGCACATATAGGGATGTAAGGAGATGAAAAGAGAGAGGGGATGAAGAAGGAGGAGAGAGAAAGGTAGGGGAGAGAGGAGGGAGGAGGGAGGAGAGAGGAGGGAGGAGAGAAGAGGAAAGTGTAACAAGGTAAAGGTTTCTCCTTTTGTCTCAGTTTACGCCATCTTTGTTTTCTATCCCGTGCCCTGAAACGTTCCAAGCACCCAACCCTGTTCTAGAAACTCAAGGGCAAAATGTCCCAGCTAGCTAACTACATGTTCTTGGCTTCTGTTAAACTGCTTGCTTTCCCATGCAACTGACAATCACGATGAAATTTTTATGCATTCTTTATATTTATAAATTCCATGTAATATGCATTTGGAATTGGACTGTGAGATGTATTTATTTCCAGGAAGTTGCTGGCTTGCTTAATACAAACTCAATTTAAATATTGGTTGTGCTGAATGATACCTGGGTGTTTACCCTACGAAAGAGAGAGAGAGAGAGAGAGAGAGAGAGAGAGAGAGAGAGAGAGAGAGAGAGAGAGGCAGGTGACAGAGACCAAGGCAGTCCTTTATACCTTCTGAGACTTGCTTCTGTTACACTAGGTAAAAAAACAATATCTGAGATTCAAGTCACAAGGAATAACATAGAAAGGGGTTTTGATGCTGGAACAAGAAGCGACAATTTGGAAAGATTCAATCAGAAACTATTGGGCTCATGAGAGTGGAGATAAGGATTTGCAAATCAAGAGCTCAGCAAAGGGAGCATCTTAATGGTCTGATGTTCTCTCCCAGGTTTTGAAAGCTTCTCCAACTGCAGAATTGTGTGTTGTCTGCACTTTGGCTTGATCCTGGTATCCGCAAATATGTGTATTATAGCATACACTGTAAGACACAGTGACTCAATCCTTACCTCTAATTCATAAGTCTATTCTTTCTCAAGAAACGCTCATACAACTCAAACACTGAGCAGTCATTTGAGCATTTTTCTTCTCCTGGAATCTAATGGTCATGGCAAATATTATTTCATATTTTTCCATTCGTCATTATTCTTAACTTTCATGCTCTTTGTCATTGACTTTGTTGACTCTAAATCTGGTCATTTTGTGACATATCCCTGATTAATTTAGAAATAATGTTTTCCCTATACAATCAAGAAAACTCTGTCTCACTCCACTCTGAATTACTTTGAAGATACTTACTTGCATTGTTTTACAGGAAAAAATCCTTTATTAGTATTATTTTCTTAATTTTACACAGGACTTGTACATTTGTCGAGGCTCAAAATTTGCTCATCTAATGGTATGGACAGTTTTCCTGGAAATGCCACAGGCTTATGACATTTACTAGTACACTCTAATTTCAACACATGCATCTGAGGCTCTAACATGTCCATGCAACAGGTTTAATGCTTTGCATTATCTTTGTCCTACTTTGTTGTGCCCAGTATTATCTATTTTACTGAAATCACTGATGGTGGATCCCGGAAAGCCCAGCGTTTCCAAAGTTCTGTTTTGCTATGTCCCAAATCAGCCAGGCTTTCACAATCAAAGGAACCTGTTTGTAAGGCAATATCAAGAATGTATATATTGTCCTCAGTGATATATTTTGAATAAAGTAGACTTAGGATAGATAGGATTAATAGATGAGCAAATTATTATCCCCAAATACCAAAGTGGTTAAGATTTACTGAACACTATCCAAATCACACAAAGCGAAAGCCAATGCAAAGGCAAGTTGCCAGGGTTACAGGGCTTAAGGAATGAAGATGATCCTCACAGGGCTTTTAGGGCAGTGAAACTATTCTTCATGACCTATAATAGTGGATATAGGTCATGCATTTGCACAAACCACAGAATATATAACAGCAAGAGTGAATGACGAACTTTGGGTGACATTGTGAGTTAATTAGTTTTTTTCAATTATAACAACTATATCACTCTAGTGGGAGATGTGGGTAAAGAGAGATGATATTCATGTGAAGAAAGAGGGGTGATATGGAAATTTCTGTATCTGTTGCCAATTTGTTTCTCCTGTGACGATGAAAGTCTCTTAAAATGAAGCCCATTAAGTAAAACATAAACATGCATGTGTTAAAGTAAAGGCAGGAAGGAGAGGATGACTCAACTGTAAGGGTACTTACTATATAAGCCTAAGAACCTGAATTTGAATTCCCAGCTCTCATGGGTAAAGGAGAACATGTTGTGAATGCCTGCAATACCAGTATTGGGTGGCATGGAGGTCAGGAAGATAATTTCAGTTTGAGAATTCATTGGTGGTGATTTAAATTCAGAGAAATGCAATAGGACAGAAGCAATCGAGAACAGCAGAAGCCTTACTCAGTCTCTACATGTGCACACAAGCCTCTGTACCCTCATATACATGCATTACACACACACACACACATACACACACACACACACACACACCACTCCATACAATATACACATGTCGCATGTTCCCTTAAAAATAAATAAATAATGAGAGAAAGGATGAAGTAATTTTAGTCTTTTAGAATATCCAAAAACATACTATACACTTAAAATACACACACACACACACACACACACACACACACACACACACACACACACACACACACACACACTCCCCTCACTCAGGTCACAAACCTAACTTTCCTTTCCCAGTTGGCTACCCTCTGTAGTAATTGTAGGACAATGTGACTGGGTCATAAGATGGAAGGAAGCTTTTCAGTGAAGTGAGCCAGTCTTTGCTGGTATCACGCCAGGTAGCATACAAGTCTTGGGAGAACAATAAACCTTAGCTAATTTCATTGATTTCCTTGATTGATGCAAATTACAAATGACTCTATGTCCTGTCAAGTAATCTTAAATGGTTCCAGCTAACGCTGCATTGAGTACCCACATGCTCTAATACACTAAGGAACATGCTACAACCCTAATCTGAAGTAATGGAGTTCAATCTGCTTTTTTAAAATTAAACACACCCCGTGTAATTGTACTCAAGAGTTTCAAAAGGTTTTGTGCCTTTAAACAGCATGAGCATGCACTAATCATGTCGCCTTTTATAATTTTGAGAATAAAAACCATTTTTGGGGACCCGAGAAGAAAGGTAGCCTTCAAGGTACAGGCCTCAAAGTAAGGTATGAAAACATAAAAGCCGACATGGCTTGCTTTAGACATCTTAGAATAGAGAATAATGGCCTCAGCTCCTGTCCCCATTCCTCCTGTGACCAGAGCTCCATTTGCCATTAACAGTGTCACCTTCTATAGGAGGCCCTTTTAGAGGACATGGGGATTGTGAGCAGCCACAGAACTAAAACGTTCCACTGAATGTAGCCTCTGGGCTTCTCATCCCTCCCAGCTTCCTAGACAAAGAAGAAAAAGGAGCTGACACAATCAGCAGGTATTCCAAGAAGCAAGTGATGCTGAGATGGTACCAAGTGGTACTGGGTAGCACAAAAATAAATAAAGTCCACATGTCACCGGCTTATCTCCAGGTAGCCTAGCTCACCAGCGATTCCAACTTGGGATATTGTCTTAGTCTTTTGGAACCTGACCTTTTATTACCTGATGAACAACAATGATGATTCCCACATTGAATGTCTATGTCAAGCACTGTGTTGACTGGCAAGACATCAAGAGCAATGCCAGGCACACGGAAAAACTTCTAAGATGACAATGGCTGTGGTAACAATGAAGGAGATGCTCACCAGTGATGGCTGCTATTAGTCAGATGAGTTGTGGTTGACTGTGTGATGATGATGATTCTTTGGGGTGAGGGTGGGAATTCTTACTGCTTCTTATCTCTTATTTCAAAATTCCATTTTGTCTTTTTGAGAGGTGAGTAGAGCACTAAAATCCATTTGATTGGGGGGTCCCATCTTTTATCTTCACACAGAGCAAAAGGTAGCCACCTTTTGGGAGGTAAAGGCCTCCCAGAGCACCTATATTCTGCCTAGTGGGAGATGCCTGGAAGCTTTGAGTTCCTACCCCCTCAACCACTGTGCTGGGGAATGATGGCAGACAGGTGAGCAAGTCTGATGTGTAATCTAGATGTGATGTGTCTCAGTCCTAGGCTTTCAGCTAAACTAAACCTGTGGTAAAAGCCATAGCAGAAGCATGTAAGGAACTGACTGAGATAGAGCCAGAGAAATAGATTGAGTAAATCAGAGGTAGAAAGAAGGGAAGTTTGATAGGACCTCTTCCAGCTATAAAGTAGCATCAGAATTGGACCTTAGAGGGAGAGTACAGAGAGTGGCCTAAAGGGATCTTTCTACAGCAGCTTTGTCATTGTATTTACTCTAGCAAACTGCAACTAAGGAACAGGGTTATGCACGGTCCCACCAAATCAGTGACAGGCCACTCTGCTAAGAGTAAATGAAGGACAAGGAGTGCTAGGAAGAGCTTACCTTAGCCTTTTTTCTTCCGAAGGTGACTTTTAATCAAAACAGGTGGGGTAGTATTAATGGCTCAGAAAGCAATCTTGGGTGCTCACACCAGCTTGCGTCTTAGCATAGTCACATTTGCTTCTTAGTCCTGGGCAGGTCGGGTGGTTAAATAAATTGATGATTGTAGATTGTGTTGGAAATACACAGTGACAAATAGATGCCATGAATCACTGCTGTTCAATATCCTCAGGGGACAATCTTGCTTCCAAACAGCAAGGTCTCAGAAAGATGGACTGTATTTACAGACATCCAGGAGCTTTCTGTTTTACACTGAGGATGAAAATTTTTAGCTAGATTTATTCTAAAACCATCATAATGCCTAAGGGTAATCTTTTTAAAATGCCATGAAAACAGAATAAATCGGAAATTGTTCAAAAATGCCACTTACAGAAGACATGAAGGAAAAAAAATGCATTAAACTAAAACAGTTTCACTATCTCACTTAAAAATGGATCATAAGACAAAGAAAGCTTCCCACAGGGCTGGTAGCTGTGATAGCTGAGAGCAAGTAAAAAGAAACAAATTAAAAGCTATCTAAACTACATAAACACACAAAGAGGCTCTTCCACAAGACAGGGGAGGGGGAGAAACTTCTAGAAGAAATTCACAGTGGATTCAAATACTCAATCATTCTTTACTGTAGATTGTTCTCAGTTAGGTTTAGAGATCTCCCCTGATTCCTTACAACAATGGCATGGAATTAAAAGACTGTAAAATTCTTCATAAAAATGGAAATAGTACTGATAATGTCTTATGTTGTTATAATACTTTTTAGTTTATACAGTAAACTTAATTATCTAAGTTAACACCCAAAGCCCCATGAAAGAGATAGAATGAGTGAATGAGCATTGTCTTTTGTTGAAAGAAATTTAATCACCTGAGGCTATAAAGGCTACATGACCTGAAAGGCTACAAACCTAGTGTTGGAAACCTGGGGTATAAGGCAAGAAGATTCACACACACACACACACACACACACACACACACACACACACACACACACACACACACACAAATCCAGTTAAATTGTTACCCAAAGATCAAATAGAGTTTTATGACAGGCTTAAAAGAAGTGTTCAAAACATAAATCTCTTTGACACCAAAATATAATTAATATTTATAGTATCTAATTTTGAAATGAAAGAAAATTCGCTTTAGAAAAAAATGAATTTTATGTACTAGAGAAGAGAAAGAAGTTTAGACTGGTCCTCTATCAGAAGATCACACTGTACTGGTAAGTGGTCTGTTTTGAAAGTTTCTACATTGAACTATGCTTAGGAAAGGTTTCGTTGGGGCCATTTTTTTATTCTCCTCCCACTTTCAATCTATATTTGAACACCATAAACTCCACATATATTTTAGCCAGCAGCCAATCTGAAGAGCCACTGCCTCCCAACTCTCTCCCTCCCCACCCATGTGACCCAAAATACAGCACACACCATACCTTAAGAGTAGGTTACAAGCAGACAGAAATGCCTCAAACTACAAGTAATAGACCAGATCTCTCTGGAGTAACCTTTTTAATTGCTTTTGCTTTTTTTTCCTCAGAAGAGCTAAGTATGTCAAAAATAGTTATTATTCAAAGTCCTATAGCTCATGGGATCCCACTCTGTCCCATCTGAGACTCCCGAGCAAAATTGTCCTTCTATTTGCTGTGCAAGGAAGGCTTCAGTGGAGACCTTACGAGACTGGTGTGCTCAATACTATAACCAAGAACATGTTTTCTTTGGCTTGAATGGTCAGGTAAAAATAAGAAAGGAAGAAAATACTTGGGAACATAGACCTAAAATAACACACAGGGTTGGATGGGTCCTGCTTACCCAGTAGTTTCCCTTGGGGAACCACGTATTTCACTGTCTGTGAGGATATAAATCACTGTCCTACTCACTGAAATGAGGTAAATTCCTGTGTGAATCTTTTCTATCTGTCTTAAGGTAATTTTTGGATCCTCTCAACTAGTAACAACAGCTGGGAGGTGAGTACCAACCACAATACAAAGGAGTTTTAATAATTCCTAAATTAGCTGGTCATTAATATAAAGCTCTAGAGCCATGGATTTCCATGCATGTTGAGTAGACATCTCTATAACAGTGTTAGTGAGATTGGTCTCGTGAGACACAATATCTAAGATAAACAACTGAAATGAGGCAGGTGTTGCTTCAGAGATCTCTGCCTAGGATCTAGTAGATCCATTGATTTTAGGCCTGTGGCCAGCAGCAAAATTACAACAGAAAGGAGCTATTCACCAGATGGTAGTCAGAGGGGAGAGAGAGAGAGAGACAGAGAGAGAGAGAGAGAGAGAGAGAGACAGAGAGAGAGAGAGAGAGAGACAGAGAGAGAGAGAGAGACAGAGAGAGAGAGAGAGAGACAGAGAGACAGAGAGACACAGAGAGACACAGAGAGACAGAGAGACACAGAGAGAGACAGAGAGAGACAGAGAGAGAGAGAGAGGAAGAAATGTAGACAGAGATAGGGATGGAGATAGAGGTGAAGAAGAAGGAGATGGAGATATGGAGGGGAGGAGGGAGAAAAGAACTCTGATGAAAGCTCACGTCAAGATGCACACAGAGACCTTCCCTCACCACTACTTCTCAATGACAGCATCAAATGATGTATTAAGCAATGGGATGATCATTGCTTAAATTAAAGCTGTCACAATCACAGTCGGCATTACCCTAAAATCTGACCTCTGAGCACTACAATGACAAGCAAGCCTTCACTACAAAAGCCTTGGGGTGGATGCTTCCTATTCACTCCAGAACAGTGGCTTTGCTTTGGGTGTTAAGGGAGAGCTGTGGATTCTATGAGACAGTACCGCAAGATTCTTGAGCAGTTGGACCTCCGGCAGTGTTATAGACCTGTAGAGTAGAAAACATCAAAAGGCGATGCAAGCATCTGTGTCCTGCTGCCTTCTTTGCTAGGACTACAAGCACATGCCATGGCACCCAGTATTTTGTCAGGGTGCTTAGGATTTCTAACTGACCTCCTTATACTTGCTTATGGTGAGCACTTTGCAAACTAAGCTATCTCCCCAGTGAGAACCCTAAGATAAGGGGATTCTTTAACATTGACAAAATCATACATGTAAGAGGAAGAAGAGGAAATTCACATTTTAAGAAATACTAATATTTCACTAGAGGAGCAAAATAAGGATTTTATTTTCCCATAGATAATTTTCTTGAGCTGCTAGAAATATCATCACATATGAGGTTTTCTTTTCTTTGTCCAGTGTTCTTGTTTTCCCTGTGCTTTTCTATTGGCTTGCTATTAATCATAAAGTCACATCTTAAAAGTAGGTAATGGGGAGATGGCTCAACTGTGTGCCATACAAGCATGAGGCTCTGAGTTCAGATTCCCAGATATTAAAAAAACAAAAACAAAAACAAAATCCCCCCAAAAACCAAACACATTGGGATGGTGGACACAGAAGGATTCCTAGAGCTTCTAGGTTATGTTGTCTTGCTGAATTGGTGAGCTCCAGACTGAGACATCTTGTTCAAAAGATAAGGAGGAGGTAAGGTGGTAGTGGTGGTGATGGTGGGGGACCTGAGGTCAGTCTCTACCCTCCATACACACTGGAGTACATGAATCACATGTATACATACCTATCGGACACACACACACACACACACACACACACACACACACACACACACACACACTCACTTGCCATGCATTTACTTTAACAAACTTGCTAGACCATAAATGTAGGCATGAACATTGACATCAGGATGTCAAAACTTAGTCTATTATTTAATTCCCCAAATTCAAATAACAGGTCTGATAGGGTAGAGTAGGTTAAACAACTTTTAGTATCTTGTGAGAGTTTAAGCTCATTTCCTCAGCATTTAGTTAGCAAGAACAATCACTTGTTAAACATTCTAACTTCTAAGAGCAGTTGTCACTCATCGGTTCAGAAAACTGTGGTTCTAATGAACGGTCTGTTAAGACTCAGGACTCAGAGAGACTTTATAGTCACAGTGAGTTTATTATACGAACACACGCATGCAGACGGAATGCTGTGTGGAGTCTGGGGAGTTCTGAACCTATAGCTTCCATTTTCCTCTCCACAGTGAGCTGAAAGTCTTAATTTCATGGCACTGATGTTCTGAAATTTACTTCATAGCTCAGTGTTTAGAGATTGCATCAGAATTCTGGAAGGTATCCTGGTTGCTTGCTGGTACACTCAGTGGGCACCAGTTACCAGGCTAACTGAGTAACAGAGTCAGCCAATAAAATGCAGAAATTTTTTTAGATATTCCAAGATGGCCTATGTTTTGTCATCTTCCTAACTCAGCCCCCTGCCCCAATGATGGAATTGCAGAAATATGGTACCATGCCTGAGTAAAATACATAAATTTTTAAAACCAATTTTTTTAATATCTCGGGTTTATAATAACATATTAATGTTGGGTCTTAATGAACTCAACTTTAATAAACTATACTACAGCATAATGTAAAATAACAAAATATATTTTATGCATGGTAGGCTATTTGTATGTGTGTATGTGTGCTATATGTGTGTGCATGTGGCACATGCATGTGAGTATACATTATGAGCAGCCATCTATGCAAATCTACAAACCAGAGTAGAATCTTGGATATCTTTCTCTGTTCTTCAACTTGTGACCTTTAGACTAGGTCTTTTACTGAACTAAAACACAAAGCTAGCCATTTGCTGGAGGGCTGACAAGCTCTCAGGATCTCCTGTTCTGTAACCCCAAATACCATGGTTACCAGCAGGAGCAACCATGACTTATAACATGGAAGCTAGGGATTCAAAACCAGCTCCTCCTGCTTTGCAAAACAAAAAAATACCTTTAACTCTTGAGTCATATCCTCAGCCTCAGAGAAAAAAAAAGCTATTTAGTCATGCATCATGAAATACTAAAGTTCCAAAGGGAAAAATGGTTTCTGTATAGGAAGTAGTGAATTAAACATAGGTATGATTTGAATATTTTTCTCCATCTAAGACTTACATGAAAAGGAGCTACTGTGCAAAGAGGAAAAAGACCCATATGTTTTATGATTGTCCAACCTGTCAGTGAACTTGGATAGATAGATTAATGCAATAGCTCTACTACTTGGAATGTTTCCTTCTAGCCTTCCATACCAGAGAAATTCAAAACGACGAACAGGAGTACTCTTTCCTTTCTAGCTTTGATCCACTCAGTGGACCAAGAGACTGTATGGGAACATATAATCACCCCACACACAGGAGCACTAAAAGGTCACCTTGAAAGCAGTTTCTAACCCTATGTCTCTGAAGCCTTGCAGCTAGGAGACCATGGTGTGATGATGGATACAGCTTTCTTGTCTCTCCTCTGTGAAGACAGAGGCGAACGTACAATGTTAAGAGGCAGTTGGCCAGTGAGAGATGATCATGTGGATGGTCAGAAAACAAGCGTGTTCCCAATCCAGACATGCGCAAAGCAAAAGAACCTCCTGTGCCGGGAGCCTCCACTTGCACTAAGTAATAGCTCTGCAGATCATCCCAGTCAGGACTGTGGAGGTCAGGCTTCTGGCTCATGCCCTCCTTCTGTGACAGCTCCAGGCAATTTCACCATCCAGCTGTTCTGTTTTTCAAAACTAAAGTAATTGGAATTGAACTACAGAGCTTTGCTAAAACCCTAGCAATTAACAGCACGCACTCGCAAACTGCACTGCAATGGGAAAATGCCCATCAATCAACCCAGTGAAATAACACATTTTCTCACCAGATGTGAGATTTAATATCTTCATAACTCTCTGGATTTACCACTTATGAATTGTCAGCCTTGCCTCAAGCTCTGAGAATTAATGGACTACATCCCCGCTATGCAAGGATGGTTTACGGTTGTAAAACATCCCGCCCTCTTTTGATGTATGTACCAAAAACATTCTTTAAGATATCATCAGAAAATATACTAGATGGGAAAATTTGTATATGCTGTACTATGCATTCTCTTTGCCTAGATAAGCAAAGCTCTCCATGTCTCAGCACAGTGCATCCCTGTAGCAGGAATAACCAATGTATCAGCACCAGTAAACATGAAATTGCTGTAAGAAGATGTATTGTAGGTCTTTTACTTTATCGTGTCTCTATGATTCTCTAGACAGATACCAAAACTACTCTGCTGCTAATTATATTATGTATATGCGAATCTCACTGTTCATCTTCAACTAAGAAGAGAATTCAAAGACGACATATTTCTATGTTGTTTCAATGGTTGTCCAGGAGCCTTGCTCTCTTTTGTATATTCACTCCCATCTCAAACAGAGAAGCTGTAACTACAATTACTCCAATTACATCCTCTTCAGAGCAACCCAGAAAAAAATAATCTTGCAGTGTCAGAGCATCAGAGTTTGCAGATTTGGAAATATGTTCTTGCTTCTGCTTACAGGGAAGGTCTGGCACATCAGTGAAGGTCAACTCTATAGACTTCAGATGGACTTAAATCATCTGAGAAGGTAATCTCTCTCTACTATGTTCCATTACTCGGGCAATGAGAAGCACACGGTGCCATGGCAACAAAGAGGAGTAGCCTGGGGATACGGCAGAAGATCTGGCCATGGGGTCTGTGGTGTTATATAGAGATGTTTCCCTAGAGAAACATCTTTGAGATTATCTTCACACCACAGGAGAAATGTTTGCAGACATTCAAATCATCCAAATGACTACATTTATTTTCCAGGTAAACTAAAGAACATTAGCATTGTAAAGAAATTTAAAGGCCACCTAGTTTAATCCTCTAATTTCATAAATACACGAAACAGTCAGCATGCTATTGCATCAGCCTATGCAACTTAATTTGACTATCATGGTACTGGTTGACATCTGGTTCTCCTTCCCAGTATTATGAGGCTTTGGAAGGATGACACTTCCAATGGGGGTGGACTGTAAGAGGACTACTGCCCCCGGCATGGTTTCATGACTGATGTAATAGGAACAGTGATGGGGAATGAACAATATCAGAGAGGCATAAGAAAAGCTAGGACCAGGGAGGTTATGGGCTCTGGTAGAGACAACACCAGCCCAGAATCTCATGGAGCTTACCATACTCGGCTGGATGAGCGGGGGGAGGGGATGGGGAGGTTATTGTGTACAGCTGAGTGAGGTGGTGGGTTTATTATATTCAGTAGAATAAGCATTGGGTTCTTATATGTAGCGAAAGAGGACATGAGTTTATTATGCACAGCACAATGAGAAGGTGGGTTTATTATTCTTAACTGAATGAAGTGATAGGTTTCCATACACAGCTGAATGAGCAAGTGGGTAAGTTAACCTTGTAGGGGTTCTCTGTTGGGGAGCAGTCTCAGATTGCAGTCATCCTAGAAAAGGAAGCTGTCCTTGATGCTTTCTACACATCTCTACTCTGACCAGAGGAAGACTTTGCCATCAACCTGAGCCTGGCCTGGGAAGGCCTTTCCATTCCGGTAGATCTGAGACACTGGGGTTTTTGATGTGGCTATGCGTATGTGTGCAATACACATTCAGTCAGGATTTTATCCACTCCCCACAGAGGACATAAGGAGATCGCCTTGTCCACATAATAAAGACATTCTGTACACCTCTTTGGGATGTTACAAAAGCAATTAGAGTGGCAGAAAAATTTATATAATTAGAAAAATGCGAAGTCCATAAAACACACCAATAAAATAATTTAGAAGCAATTCAATGATTATATGAGTTCCCAACAGCAGAGGAGCAAATTTCTATTAAATAAGTAGTATTGGTCTAACGTACTACCCATATAAAATTACCCTAGATTAACCTTCCTCCACACTGTGTAGAATTCTGGAGTAAGCTAGCAGATGTTAAACATTTTATTGAAAACTTTCCAGTTGTGTGAAGAAATAAGTTCCTGATACTAAAGAAATGGAGTGATTAGGAGCTCACCAGGGGCATGATTGATTAAACTGATATGTGAAAAAGTAAAACATACACATTTCAACATTTGAAGGAAAGAAGCACCAGAACAAAACTATGGAGCAAATATCTTTCAGTGTGTGCACTATGTAAGTGTGTATACTGCATATATGTATTTGTGTGTGTGGGTACCCACGTGCTCATGTGCACATTGATGCCATTTTTTTGCAAGTGTGTACTGACTTAGAGATAAAATGTAAGGGTAGAGCTCATTAAGAGGCATAAGACCTCTTGCATTGATCTGGAGCTCTAGAACTGCTACCAGGAAACTCTAGTCTCCTCAGTCCTTTGAAATAACAAAGGAAGGAACTTCATTGTAGACAGTGATGATTCCTGTCCTCTAAGAGCTACACACTGGATGAGTATTTCATAATGAATACTCTGTCTAGGTGTTTGCCAGTATTTCACATCCTATGATTAAGGTCAATGAAAAATTAGAGTAACCTGTTCCAGTCTGGAACTGTAATGTCTAAAGTTGTTGAAAATGAGGATTTGGCTGACTGAATTACATTGTTCCTGAAGTTGAAGAGCCTATGCAATGGACCCTGAAGATAGCAGTAACAGATACAGAAAAGATAGACCACAACAGTCTGGGGATTTCTACAAGTGTTTGTAGTGCACGGATATCTATCACTTGCCGGTCTGTCTGTCTGTCTGCCTGCCTGCCTGTCTATCTGTCTGCTTATCTTTTAAATTCTTCTATTATTCTCTTATAATGTGTAATGTGCTTTTTATGGTTAACAAACAAAATTATTTAATAATTTTTGTTTATCTTAGTTGCTATTTTATTGAAAATCAGGAAGAACAAACAGCACTGACTTTGTTGAAGGAAAATATCGTTGTGTTTGCTGTAGTGTGAAAGATGTCTGATCAAGCTACATGGAAGCAGCACCTTGTTATTGCCTTGTTGTCATTTACTGGGAATAAAAGTGGTTTAAGGAGATCTAAGTGGGGTTATGCTGACTGGGATGGACCTGTGGTGATTAATTTTGAATGTCAATTGACATTGAATGCTGAGATGGATGGCTGCTGTGACTGGCATGCCTGAAGGGAAATCTGGATAAGATGGACATTTCCCTTGGAGATTGTAGGGGAATGCCAGGGCGGAGAGGTGGGTGTAGGTGGGTGGGAGAGGGAGCACCCTCATAGAAAGGGTGGAGAAAGGGAAGGGGATAGGGGGTTCCAGAGGGCAAACCAGGAGAGGGGATAACATATACAATTTAAATACATAAAATATTCAATTAAAAAATATCATTCACCATGATCAAGAAGGCTTCATCCCAGGGTTGGTTCAGTATATAAAAATTGATTAATGTAATTCACTATATAAATAAACTCGAAGAAAAAAATCACATGATTATCTCCTTATATGCAGAAAAAGAATTTGACAAAATACAACACCCCTTCATGTTAAAAGTATTGGAGAGATCAGGAATTCAAAGCCCATACCCAAACATAATAAAAGGAAAAAAAAGACAAAAGAAAAAGTCAGTGGCATCATTGAATCCCTTGATACCAACCAGACAAAATCAGGAGGGAGGAGTGAAGTCTGGTTTCTTTGCTTCTCACCCGTAGGCTTGATCCACAACACCTCACTTCCTAGTCTCCCACCTCCCTGGATTTATGTCATTAGCTCCTCCAGTTTTCCAGCTTGCAAAGTTGGAGAGGATCTCTCCACCACCCGTCTTCTTAGCCTCCATGATCACCTGGGCTAAGCCCTTACAAGTCTTTATACTGATCCCAGTGATGTTGCCTCTTTGGATAACATGAGCTAATATAGTCAATAGGCATTAAACTGTGCAACTTACAAGTACAGATGCCTTCATAATTTCAACATTCCTGTTCTAACATTTTTAAAAATTTCATTTTCCAGAGCTACCTGGAATCAAGCCCAGGGTTCGATGAGTGTTTGCATGCACAGTACTCCTGAGGTAACTCTCTCCTCCGACTCCAACACTGTTTATGAATCAAAACTTTGCATTTTGTTAAAAGGAAGGTTAAAAATCAGAACAGGTACATGTGCTACACAATATTTAGCAAGCTTCAAATATCATCAATTCCTAAAAGTATGAGATTTCATCTAAAAAGTAAATTTTATCCAAGATCCACTATTTGAATTTTGAGTTTTGGATCGAAATTTTACATGTAATCGAAGCCATCAAAAATTACTTATACTTTTAAAGAATAGATCAAGAGATTCTCAACAAGACTTATAGAATTATGCATTTGCTTATTTGGCTGTTTAAATTTTCTGAATTCTTATTTATTGCAGAATATATATATATATATATATGTATATGTGTGTGTGTTTGCGTGCACGCGTGCGTGTGTGTACATGATAGAATATATATTTTTTCACGTTCTCTTGGTTGGCTCTTTGTGCCACTGATTTTTTTTCTTCGCTGAGCAGAAGCCTTTTAACTTCCTGAAGTTCTATGGGTTAATTCTTGGAAGAATTTCCTGAGCTTCTGGAATCTTCTTCAAAATACATAAACTAAAAAGCACATGTTGGTGAGTGAACAGAAGAAAGGAACTCAGGTATTTCTCGAAGAAGTGCAGCCTTGTGCAGACACCATGAAGATTAGTTTAGAGGTTCCTCAAAATACTAAAAACAGAACCACAATACCATTCAGCCAACACTCAGAACACTAATTGAATGGCACAATGGAGCTCTACTCATCCAAAAGAAGATATTATGTCATTTGTTAGAAGACTGAACTGGAGTTGGCAAACTGAGAGAAGTCAACTAGACCTAAAGGAATAAAGGTCACACTTCCTGTCATTCATGAATTTAGATCTTATCGATACACACACATGCCTATGACATGGAAATTGGACTGCTGCTTGGGAAGAGGAAGGGGACAAGTTGAAGTGGTAAAGGAGCGTGGGAAGAGGGGTAATGAATACAGTCATTGGGCTCTAAATTTGATCTAAAGTGTCATTATGACATCCATTGATTTTTACAACAAATATACATTAATTTCTAATAATATCTTTCAAAATGCAATCTATTTAAATACATTGTTTTCTTTGATATGTTAATTCTACTTTGGGGGCTTTATTTTAAAGAGTACTACATGTGTCTCCCAATTCTACTTCCCCTAAGCTCAGCCCCTCAAAACATCGTCTAGTCACTTAAAACATAATAAGACAGGTAATCTAAATACCAAAAGTTTATGAATACCTTGCTATATGGAGGTAAAGATTTTATGTAGCTACAAGAAGGGAAAGTAGCTACAAGGGTAGTTTAGCAAAAGTGTATGTGAAACTGTGAAGCTCACTGCTCCTGGATTCAGGCTTTACGGATAAGATTAGAAAGAACCAAGTATGGAATGCCATTGATCAGTTCAGGATGGATTCCTATCCTTTAAGTATAGGACCATAGTGAAAATTGCTAAGAGGAGACACCTGCTCAGCTTCATATGTTCTTTCGTTTATGTGACCCAGGTAAAATTTAAAAAGCTGGTTTGGACTGTGTAATTTTTAAAGACACCAGTCCATCCACATAGGGCAGAGCTTCATTCTCTGTTTCTTTGGTTGTTTACAGGCTCTGAAGACCAGGGCTTCTCCCCTTTATCAGCTCTGACCTCTTTTAAGTTTGTTGAAAATATTTTTCAATGTTCTTAAACTTGAAAGGATGAAGGAACGGAATATATCCATATGAAAAGACACAGTTCTGATATCTACATCCCTACAAACTAGTGAGGAAAAGTTCAAGACACAGGCTTTGGGACAGGTTGTACTGTGCTTAAACTCTACCTTCAAACTGAAGGTGCTTGCCCCCTTATGCTCTCTCTCTCTCTCTCTCTCTCTCTCTCTCTCTCTCTCTCTCTCTCTCTCTCATATTCTTCCCTCTGTGCTCTCTCCTTCTCGCTCTTTCTTCCCACATCCCTCTCTCTCTCTCTCTGTGTCACTACTCTCTCTCTCTCTCTCTCTCTCTCTCTCTCTCTCTCTCTCTCTCTCTGTGTGTGTGTGTGTGTCTGCCTCTGTCTTTCTTTGTCTCTCTGTGTCTGTCTATCTCTATCTCTGTCTGTCTCTGCCCCCCCTCTCTGTCAATGTTGGGGATCAACCCAGGGAACTCAAGCCAATTCTATAGGGCTTCAAACATTAGAGGCCATCTTCCACTCTGCCAATTCAGTGCCTAACTAAGCCACATACGTACGTAACCTTTCTGATTCTCAGATACCTTGCCTATTAACAAAGACAATGGCGATTTTTGTCTCCTTAGAAATGTGTTAATGTAAACAAACCAATAAAGGCAGAACAGAAAGCACCCTTATCAAGGTTTCATATCACTATCTATTATTTTGTGTCAGCCTTGCTTTCCTATGAACATTATCATATGCCTCAGGTTCTTTCTCTGTAATAACACTTTTCTTCTTCTAAGAATCCTCCCTGAATATTTTTTTCTTTCAAAGTATAACAAGATGGTAATATTTGGCAATATTAGCTACTTACTAATACAGGTTTAATTATGTAAAAATGATGCAAAACTACAAAATAATAGCCATGGTACCTGTGTGGGGAATGTTTATAACCTCCAGAAATTCATCTCGTATGAACTATACATGAAATCTGATTACAGTTTTCTGCCCTAAATTGAGACATTGGATTTTATATTACAAACAGGGCTTCTCAACTGTGATCATTATCACAGCATCCACAAATCAAATAAATTGTCATTTTACCCATACACACTCTATTCCTTCCAAGCTTTAGGAAAATATAATTGATGACTAGCACATAAAATATGACTCCATGCTAATGATGGAAATTCAGAATATAATTACATTTCTCTACAGCCATGTCACCTTGAATGTGCCCCATGCCCTCTGCTCTGGGGGGGCTATGAAGGATCCCTCTCACAGTACTTAGATAAAAGAATTGTAATTAAATTCTATTTCCTACTTGCCTCTTAGAGTCTTGTTTCAATGACTTGGTATTTTTCCCCAATGTTCTAATCAATAATGAATATTAGTTTTAATTTGATAATGAAACTATTGGCTGCATCAACCATTTTTAAATAAAAAAGTTTTTGGTTTTTGGTTTTTTCTTTTTTTTTTTTTAGAAATTCCAACTGAAGTTAACTTCAGGCATTAAGAATCCCATTGCGTTTTCCACGTGACCAACTAAGGCAAGGAGCCCAAGACTGCTCAGCTCGTGACTGCTTGGTGCTGGACATGCTTTTGACTCAGTGAGATGGAAATATCTTGGAGTTTTTTGTTTTTGTTTTTTTTTTTTTAAATCAAAAGTGTATCTTTTAAAGATCCCAAATAATAGTGATAAAGCATAAAGCTGCTTCCCGTTTTTGTTTGTCTTTTCACTTGTTCTCCGATTGTATTTTAATAGGTTATCTTGTGTGCTGGGCTCAGGAGACATTTTCAGAAGGTTAGCGTCAGTTTTGCCGTACTTGAGAGAGGAAGGAGAAGTAAATCCATTTTTACGTCTAACCAAAAACTTAAACACGCAAAAAAAAGATGTAAGATGAAACTCACTGATATTAGGTCTAAGAAATGTGCATAATATTTTAAAGTATTTGAAGCCAGATAAATTTTACACAATATTTGCTCTGTGTACATGCAGGATGACTTGTCAATGAAAAGAGGAGAGCAACTGAGTTCCACCTTGTGGAGGATCTCAAACCTACCATGTCTAAGTTGGCCACACCCCAGGTTGTCTTTGGTTCCTGCCAAAACACCATGATTTTTCCACATGCGTGTCCTTCTTTGTATCCATTCATGTGGCTTACTTAGCTTAAGACAAATTAATTTTCCGAAGAAGATTGTACTATGGATTGGATTAACAAAGAATAATAATACCCCTCCCCCAAATTAATACTAGACAAGGTAAGAACCGAGTGTTATTGGCAGTATTATTGACAGTTCGCAACATCAGGTACAAATACCTAGGAAGCATCATTTATTAGAAAAAAAGGGGGGGGGGTAATCCCAACAGTGAACAGTGATGTGTGGATGTGACAAACCCATGTCTGATGGATTTTGATTTTGCTCAGCTACATGAGGGAAGCTAAGGCAACTGAACCAGACTTAGCATTGACAAATTTCGTAGCATGGTTTCATCAGGGCAATATATGCAAAGCTCTATTAAGCTGAGGTTCTATCAGGAAAAAAAAACCCATTCAAAGCAATACTAATTCATATTGCTTTAATTCCTATTAGTTCAATTAATTTATTCTTTGATCTTAATTCAATATGAATTCATCAATTCATTGTGTTTCTTCAGCCTGAGCCCTTCATTTGGAAGAAGTTGCTGTTTAGTAGATTTAAAGGAATCTTCTCTAAATTCACACAAGAACAACGACCACTGTTCACTTATGCTGGTAACAATACTCTGCCCCATGGCCAGGATGACATCAACTAGAGCATGATGTATATTTCAGGACAACTTGCGATGTTATTAAGACTGTGTTTAATGTGAGAAAGTTGAAAAGGTAAACAATTACTGGAGACTAGAACTGGAAGCTAAACAATTTCAACCAGAAGTCACAACCTTTCATAACCACAGGCTTACTGTCAAGAAATGTTGTGTAAAGAATGATCTGGAACTTCTGAAGCTGCTTCCTCAGCATCTCAAAGGCTGGAACTACAGGAATGGATACTATGCCTGGCTACGTCTGACATTTTGAGACCTTAAAAAAATAACTTCAGCAATAAACATTTTAAAAATGAAAGCCTTCTAAAACATGGCCTTAAATCTCAATTTTGTCATTCTGGCTCTATGGCATTTTACCAAACTCCTAGCCAAGACCAGAATTACAGAAATCTGTTTAAACTCTACTGAAAGACTTATCAGCATACAATATCATTTAGTTCCGTGAGGAGCAAAACTTACCATCACTTGTGAAGAATTGAGGCCTAGGGCTTGACGATTTTCTCAGCAGTAAGCACTTGATAATATAGTACACACACACCTTGAAGAAGAGCTTTCTAGGTTTCAACTTCTATATCTGGCCAGGAAACTTTCTTTTCTCTTTTGTTTTATTTTGCTTTTTTTTTTTTAAAGAATAAACCATTTCTGCAGGCTGGAGACATGACTCAGATAGTAACATGTTTGCCGAAAAAGTTCTAAGAGCTACATTCTGATAAGAAGCACCGCTTAAAAAGCCAGATGTGGTAGTATGCATCTGTAATCCCAGTGCTGGCATGTGAGTGGAGGCAGGAGAATCATGGGAGTTTAGTGTTCAGCTATTTTAGCCAAGTATATGACCTCAAGGTCCATAAGGTAGATAGACCAATGAGATGACTCAGGAAGTATAGCTTCTGGCCACCAAGCTTGACAACCTGAACTTGATCCCCAATCCATTTGATAGAGAATGCTAACTTGTATATTGTCCTTTGGTTGCCACATACACTCTATCCATACACATACACAAATAAATACATAAATTTATTTTTATTTCTTTTAAAAGACAGCAAGAAGGCCCAGCAGGTAAAAGATGATCAGAGTGAAATCCTGCCAACCTGAGTTCCACCCCTGGACAGCGTATAAAGTTAATGGAGAGACCCAGATAGCACAGTTTTACTCTGACTTCCAGGGATGGGTCATGGTACACATGCACCAACACAGCAGATACCCTACATTCATAAGCAATAATAGGTAAAATAATGTTTAAAAAGAATAAGGTCAAAGGCCAGGAGAATGGCTCAGAGGATAAAATAAATTCCCTCATCCTATAATGAAAGGAGAGAAGCAACTTCTCACTAATGTCTTCTATCCTGCAGGCTTGGAGTGCTGGCTGCTCTTATACTCAACTGGAGCATCACACACAGCAGTAACTTATGTTAACATAAAAAGTAAGATGAACAGCGATACATTAATATCACTGATGTGGATTCCTGGTTTACACACACACACACACACACACACACACACACACACACACACACTCATTCACTCAAAAGGCTACTGTCATTTACATTTTACCTGAGAAAATGTAGAATAAAATTTCAGTAATATAACTTGAAAAGTTATAGTCTTTACATTTTACTGGGAATACATGTGAAGATCTGTCTTTGCTAGAATCCCTGACTCTCCCCAACCCTAGTTCTATCTCACGTTATTAAAATCACAAGGATTATTCATATCGCCATGGTACCATACACCTTTCTTCACATCAATTCAAGATAGAACGATCTCATTTAAAAACGTGTTTCTAGAAAAACAGCCATCTAATGACAAGCACACAAACCCCAACCTTCAGAGAATATTCCAATAGTTCATACTTTTTCCTTCCATTTTCAAATTGTTTGCTTCTGCTTCCGCCTCTGAGTAGAGCAGTGACTTTTAAAATTACTGAGCAATGGCTTAGCCAGTGTGCATATGTGGAATGACTAAAAGAAACCTACCTGTTTCCAGATGCAGACACACGGTGACTATGCCTTCCCACACACATAGAACCTCACGTTGCTTATCAGCACATGCACTAGCTTTGCTGTGTCCCCTGTATTTTATGAAGTAGCTGTGATACAGCACTGTCACAGACAGAGTTAGCTGGAAACCTTGTCCACGAATGACGGTGTCAGTGCAGCACAAGCAAATGCATGGAGCTGCCCAGGCAAAGACACGCAAAGACAGGGCAGGAACGCGAGTCCATTCGCTCTTCTAAGCTGATACTAAGACTGCTTAGCCCAAATGTGACACTTATGTGTTTAGAGTATGGTGATGAACATGCCAATGGGTGGATAACTCATGGTGTTGTTTATTCTGGTTCCATACAACAACGCCAGCAAGTCTCTAGAAACTTTTTCTGAGCTACAGTGACAATTTCTGCTCCTAAAACTCAACCTTATTTTCTTTCACTTTCTTGGATGTTGCTGTTTTGCCCATGATTCAGAATGTGATCATTGAGAAAGTACCAGAACGGCCGGGGCATGTCTTCTTAGACCCCAGAAAAGAAGACAGAGGTGGTATCCTCAACAGAGGTCTGAGAGCACTGTGTCTTCCTGGAACCATGTGCAACTTCAAAAGGTATCATTTCAACTTAAGAGTTCACTTGGCTGCTCTGTAGTGAAGTGAATTATTTCAGCTGCTCCGTTTTTGAAGTTACTCTATCAGAATTTTAAATCCTTTCCATACATCCCCTAAGGGCACGCGAGCTGAACCAAGCCTCCTTTCTGTTTTATGATGTCTAGGCTGACGGGAGTTCACAGCAAAAAATAACTTCTGAACATCAATCAAGCGTGGTCTGTCTGCTCTTTTATTCAGCACCCTTCGTTTTCATTGTGATAATCCACTCTTTGTCACACTTAAAGCACGCCATCCAATACAAACCATTCGTTTAGAAAAACTTCATGTGAAATGCAAGCCCTTATCAAATGCAGAAAAATTATTAGAAGCCTTGAAGAAAAGAATGGAAGACAATAGTGTAGGTTCCGCGGAACAATCTTTTATTGTACATAAGGAAAGAAAACACAATTTCATGATGTGTTTGGGGAGCGCTTGCACTCTACCTTTTGCATAAGCCTGGAGAACACCTTTCCCCAGCATGAGTGTGGGAAGAAGGGCATTACTAAAGTGATCTCCATGATGATAGAAAAGGCTAAGGAGCTCATAAATCTCGAGAATTTTCTAGGTGTTTCATAAAATTCTTCGATCTAGCCTTGGCACCAACTTAACAATAAAGTGGTTATTGCTAGAAACAAAGTGTTTATCCAGCTGCAGGCTGCAACCCATTAATGAGTTGTGAAGTCAGTTTAGAAGCCTTTCCTCATCAGTAGGAAAACAAGCAAACAAAAACAACAAAGACCAGAAAGGTCCTGAGGAAATTGTATACAGGAAAGGCAAGGTCTTTTCATCATTCAGTTATAGATAATCTGTGCACTTCACAGGGTTGTAAATGCATTGTGCCCTACTGACCAGACTACAGTGTCTGAAAACTGCACCATACGTTGGCATTACTGTAAAAGTGTGTAACTGGAAGATCATGGTTATCAAAGTGTTTGGAGTGCCTTTTACAGAAATGTAATTACGAAGCTTGCATGAAGTTGCATTAAGAAAATGAGGAAAGCACGACAGGGGTTCCAGAAACAACATAGTCAGGAATCATTGACACTCCACTTTTATTTTAGGTAACTGATCTCTGGTTGTTAAAAGTGGAAAGCAGCATTGCCAATGGGTTTAGTTAAAATAATGTTCAATATGGGAAGGAAGACATAGTAGAGGCAGCATCGTTTGAAAGGGATGAGGAAGCGACTAGTCTCTGGGCTCTGAGCACCAGTGAGGGGTTTCCACTCTATCAAGGGCCAGCAACCACCTGAAAGCGAGTCAGTTAGCAACTGCTAGAGCATTCATGTTTCCCACTGTGACTGGGTTTCTAAGTACTCTTAATTTCTAACAAAATGTTTGGTATAATAATGGTGGTAATTGGGTACATTTAAGGAATAGCTACCATATGACTCAGCACAACAAATATGTACAGTTTAAATTTGGGGACAATACTATGAGATACTGTATATCCTCCAAGTCATGAGAAAACCAGAGCTCAGACCGATTTAATAACTAATGGGACTATCTCAAGAGTTCACCTCAAAGCCAATCTTGACTTCATTGCACCTCAGGATAATAATGAATAATTCTGATGTTTTCTCATCCTGAATGTTAATATTCCAGATGCCTTTAAGAGGAGAAGAAGAGAGCACAGGAGGAAGAAAATAAATGGATAGAGACAAGATTAATCTTATGAAACTAAAATGAAATGACACAACATGAGGTTACGTGGTTATGTGTTTTCTAAAATAACGTGTGAAAATATGCAATATTATGCTATTGTTCAACATATGGATCATCATAAATGGAAAGGAAATGTTCCTAAATACAAGATATTGAAATATTTATTTATAGGTATCATGAAAGGGAAAAATAGAAGATTATAAAACAAGAAAGATGGTGGCCAGGACAGCAACACCCATCTAAATTGCTTCATAGCTAAGTTTTGAGAGGTGGCTGAGGTACTCCCACCTCCTTTTCCATGGGTGACCTGGGTCCCCATGTGTCCATAAAGTTAGTCTGAATTTGAGATGCTTTAACCCTTGTAAATTGTGGTACAAAGGCTGGAAGTAGCATGTGGCTGTGTTTCCAGGCCGATTCCGCAGATTCCTAAGAAGCAACTGAGTTTAGACTAAAAATTAGCAAAACCTAGAATCATTACTTTTTAATTAGCTCCTAAAGACATTGACTAATTTCCATCTACCAAGGCAGAGTTCCCATTCCCCTTTAACCCTACCCCCCCATCTTTGCCCTTGTCACTTCAAGGAGCTCCTGTTTGTAGTTTTCTTAAATATTTAAACACTATTTCTCCTGAAATAATCATGTTTTCACAACAAACGTGGCCAATTAGCCATAAAAAGAATGATACATTTTCTGAAATAGATGACTTATAAATAAAATAAAAACAAACTACTCATTCTAATTACTGCCTGAAGTCATGAAGAACCCCATGTGGAGAATTCCAACCTAGTGGTTTCAGGAAGAGAAGCCTGTACAGTATTAGAAAAATATAGTTTGGTCTAACAAACTGTCCAACAGAGTTCACTGGGACTGTATAGCCTAGTGCATGAAAAACTAGTAAAAAAATAAAAAATGGATAGGAGATCTGAGAGTAGAAGCTATACTCTTCAGCACATAGAGAAAATGCAGGCACACGTCGTTTGCGAGACTCTGGACCAGGTCTTGGTTTCCAGGCTCCTATGCTAAAACCCAAAGTAAGCTCACAAGGATAATAATCCATTGGGGACCGAGAGAAGAGGTGGCCTACAGAGGTGGGGAACAAATAATTTCAATTTATAAGTGTGATGAATCCAATGCCCAGAATAGATAAAGAAAAGTCAAAATAAAGAGAAATAATCTAAGTGTAACTGGGCAAAGTATTTGAGAGGAAATTTTTCTATGAGAGAAAAAAGTCATTGAGTAGCCTATGTAAAGTCTACAATGAGATACTGCCTCAAATCACCTATGATCATTCTAACTTCGCTTTAGTCAAATGAATCCACTAGGTAAGGAGACTAGGTAAATGGTTCAGATGTTAAAACGTTTGGTACCCAAGCATGAGGATCTGAGTTCGGGTCCCTGGCACCATGTCAGGTATAGAACCACCACCACAGGGGAGGCAGAAACAGGCAGACCCATGGAGCAGGCTGAGTCTGTTGAGTTGGTGTCCTCTGAGTTCACTCGCGTTTTAAAATAAGGTCAATAGTGACAGTAGAAGGCACCCAATATCTACCTCTAGCCTCCATCTGTGTATAAATAAACACCCAGACAAGCATGCACACCCATGAGAACATTGACACATATAAATACTGTATATTGTATGTGCACTATAAATATAGTACGTATATAACATGTGAGGTGTTTATCTTTATATACTATTATTTCCATAAGCCATTTTTACAATAAAACTGGCCTCTTTGAAAGTCTGCATCACATCCCCCACTTAAGTTTATGTCTCACTGCTATTTGCCTTGTCCCTTGTAGAATGTCAAAACTCAGAATTGATGCTATCAAAGTCAGAGGTGCCTGTCTCTCTATAGTATTCCATAGAATTTACCAAGTCATCACTTGGTATCCTTGGATGTTTCTGGCTTCTGCAGACTGACTCTTTCCCTGCCCCCATTAAGTAATGTGCCACACAGGAGTGTATGGTTAATTTTATTTACTGTGTCTTAGCTAAAAATATATCCAATTATATTGGCACTGAATCACACATGTTTGATAC